>NW_028318322.1:0-301298 GCF_062004578.1 Staurois parvus
AACACTTCCCATGAATTCACTCCAGTCTGCTAATTTATCCACCCAGGGGTTAACTAGATAGTAATCTGTCCCACAGATACGGGCTACATAATCTTTACATGTCTCACCAACATTTGGGGGAGGGAGTTTATCCTTACTTTGACCACTTCCCATTTTTACACTTACAAAGGTCTGTGTTACAAATCTGTCCTATAGGCTGTCCCAAAAAACAGGGGTCAACTTCCAAATGACAATTTACTTTATAAAAATGTCTGGACTTAAGATATTTATTGGGTCTTTCTCTAGTGGTTGACCAAAAGTGGAGATTATAACCTGGATATACAATACTTCTGATAATATCCTGACTCTGACTAACTCCCACTTTTCTAACAATAAGCCTACAACACAATTTGAACAAGACATTTACATAGGCACCCAACTCCGTGTCACCATGCTATCACCTTCTCTAGGTCATCAGCCAATAAGGCCTAGCTAAAGGGGTGGTGCGTCTTACAACGGAAGTTGACAATACCTTCAGTGACCTCTGGCCCATACACTTACCACCTGGGCACTTGTGTCACACAAACAAATTATCTTATACTTCTATGCGATAGGAAGAAAAGCAAAGAGTTGCAGAACAGAACTGATCAACCCCGGACTTTTTTCTGGTTTCTTTCATCAAAGAAACACTTTTCAGTCTCTTCTCATAAGAGACTTGCAGTTCCCAAAACTGCCTCTAGTCTTTTTCCAAAAAGACCTTGTGCTTCCCACAGCACTTTGCGCCTGGCCACTGGCGTCTTAAGACGCGAAGCCCAGTGCTACCTAAGGGCATGAGATTTCAATCAGAGCCTTACCGGCAAGACAGACTAATTGACAGAATGACAAAAAATCTTACTTACCGAAAAGGATGATTATCTCATCCCGGACACGAGCCCCCAATTGAAAGGAATTGGCTCCTCTCGTTCCTTCCTGTAGCTACCGACTCCCGTCAGTCCCCTGGCCCTGACCAGTGTCTGTCCTCAGGCCTAGAGCCCCCTTTGAGATATAGGAAATTGCACACAGACACAAGGTGATATCTCAGAAGGAACTGAATTTATTCTTCCGTGTTCAAACTTATATATGAAACTTAAAACAATACATGGAAATATAAGAACCAATCAATTGACAGGTATGCATTGACCAATCAGAATATTATATACGTCAGTAATGCCCAATCATTTAGCATTTATGTTAATTATTATTATATGCGTCAAGCATTAGTATAGAAAGTAGACAACTTCCCTATTTCACACTGGCTAAAGTTATTAATACTCTTGCAACAGGAAAAAGCCCACCGCAGACTTTCAGTCTTGTGCTAGGTAGAGGAAAAAAGGAAGTTACATCTGAAGGGAAAAGAGGAACCTCAGACTCTTATCGAAAGTAAGAAACAGTCTTAAAACACAAATTCATCTTTAAGTACTGACATAAGTCTCAAGATGGATACTGATTCTTAAGATGGCAGAGCTTAAGCTAAGAGACAAAATGGCGGTATGGTAATGCTGAAAGGCTAATTCCTTCACCCTCGATCCGAGACAATGTCTTCTGGAATACCATGGAGTTTCACTACTTCCTTCACGAAAATTTGTGCTGTTTCCATAGCTGAGGGTGTATTCTTTAGCGGCAGGAAATGGGCCATCTTTGACAATCGATCCACAAGTACGAAAATCAACGAATGATTTTGAGACAGTGGGAGCTCCACTATGAAATCTATTGAGATCATCTATAAATAAAATAGTGTGGCGCTCTAAATAAATGCACTAAAAATAAATATATAAATAGGTTCGCGAGTCCGCAGTTTCCGATGCGTGGTGACGCACTTCCGGCGTACGATGCCATCTTGCTTCACCTAGGAAGTCCCATTCACATGTAGTATACCCACACATCGGTGAGGAGGGTGGACTGCGATAAAATGTGAGTGTTGCTACTCTATACTTTTTAATAAAGGAGTCATTAATACTGCACTTAGAGGGCATTCTCTTTTTTGGCTCACTGGACTGGTGAGCCATTGTTCTTCAGAGACATCTTGGCTGATTCAGTAAAACAGGAGTCTCACAAAGGAATCTAATGAAGGAGAAAAGCTGCTGATCTATTTGAAATTAGGGATCCAGGGTGATCCTGCAAGCCTGCTGGCCCCTAGGGGTCACCGGGAGGAGGTGAGGAGGCAATTTAGCCACCTTTAGGAGAAGAGTTTGGCACTAACCACAAATTTTTTATCACTACACATCGCATGATTATATTTATCACCTGATGGACTATGTTTTTTCATTGATTATCCAATAAGTTTGATTATATGTTTTTTGCACTTGTTTTGGCACTTTAGCACTTTTTTCACTTTGCATATGGTGCAATATTACTTGGTCACTTTATTTTTATGTATAAGCATGATTTTGATCATTGATCCTAGACACTAGATTAATTGTATAAGTGATCACTTGAGGTTCATTTGATACACAGGTATTTATATATACATTGATACTTATTTTATACCATTTATTTGGGAATATTTCATGGATTATATTATATGAATTTGTCACATTTATATATATTTATATTTATTTATTTGGTCACATATTTATTTTTTTCATTCATTGATCTATTTATTTATATATTTATTTTTAGTGCATTTATTTAGAGCGCCACACTATTTTATTTATAGAGTTCACACTGTATTAGGTATCAGCAGGGGAGTGTTGGCAGCTTAAGGTTGGTCTTTCACCATTTGTAGCGCAGGAGGATTTTTGATTATTTATTGAGATCATCTGCCATGGCCGATCCGGTATTGGCAATGGTCGTAGTAGACCCCAGCCCTTACTTCTGGTGGGCTTGTTTCTCTGACACGTGGTGCAGGTTTTTACATATAGTTCGCAGTCTTTCGCCATGTTTGGCCACCAGAACGTCCGCTGGAGTAACTCTAGAGTCTTCGCGTTTCCAAAATGTCCTGCTAGAGGATGATCATGGCAGTGCCCCAGTACTAAGGTTCGGACCTCCTCAGGTACCATGATTTGACCTTCTTTCCAACGGAGACCCTCCTTAATCTGTAGAGATACCCCAGGTGGGCTTGGCATTCCTATGGATGCGGTTTGAAGCCTGGAGCGTAGCTCCGTCTGGAGGGCGAGGAAGTTTCCTGTGGACAGGATGGTGTCTGGTTGAGGAACTTCTTCTGGGTCTTCAAACATACGTGAGAGAGTGTCTGGCTTTGTATTCTTGGACCCGGGCCTGTACATGATGTGGAACGTGAATCTGGCAAAGAAGAGTGCCCATATTGCTTGGCGTGGTCTCAGACGTTTGGCTGTCCTCAAGTATTCCAGATTCTTATGGTCAGTAAAAATCAAGATTGGATGTAGGGCCCCTTCCAGTAGATACCTCCACTCCTCCAGCGCTGTCTTTTTTTTTTTTTTTTTTTTAATTTAAATATTTATTAAATTTTTCATGTTAATACAAAAACCCAAAAAAGGGAAGTAATTCTCATAGAAATAAACATTTATAACATTTCTACCTTTCCCTTACTAAAAATTCTTTTCTTTCCCATCCCACTACCCCCCCCCCCCCCCTCCCACCCCTCTTCCCCCCTCCTCCCCCTCTGCAGACTCTGGCCCATTCTATTCTTTTGAGGCTTATTAATTTTTTGTTAACAACCTAGTTCATATTTTTCTATATTTCTCTTTCAATCCTGCTCTTTCCCACTTTTCCCATCTCCTGGAATAAACTTCCATCTTATCTTCTTGCATATGGTATGATCTTTCCATTCTACCTATCTGATTTACTCTATTAATCCAGTCTATCTCCTTCGGTACCTCAGCTTTCCACCAAAACTTGGGTATCAACCCTTTCGCCGCATTCAAGAAGTACCAAATACCTGAATCTTTATATTTATTTACAGATGTCTCCACATTGTGTAGGAGGCACGTCGTTGGGTCTAATCCTATGTCAATTTCAGTTATTTCTTCAATTAATTTAACTATTATCTTCCAAAAGGCCTGGATTTTCGGACATTCCCACCATATGTGAAACACCGTGCCTATCTCTCCACATCCTCTCCAACACTTATTTGAGTTTTCCCCATTTATCTTGTGCTCTACACTCGGTGTATGTGCCATCGTGTCACACACTTATAATTAACCTCAACCTCTCTCATACTAACATTATCGTGTATCAATCTAAACATCTTTCTCTGTCTATCTTCATCAAACCCAACTCCCATATCCCTTTCCCATTTTGTCATAAAAATTAAGTTTGTGTTTGTGTCTAATTCTGTGAGTATTCTATACACCTTTGAGATACCGTGCTTACCATCCCTTCTTGTCTCTAACAACCTTTCAAACATATTCCACTCCTGTTTTATTCTTAGGGGTTTCGGTAAATTTCCAATGAAACTTTTCAATTGATGGTGTTTCCACTCATCTATTCTAATAAAAATATCACCCCTCTTCTCTATTAACTCTTTAAGTGATCTCAATTCTCCCTCCACCAAAACATCTCTCAATTGGGTATCCTCCTTTCTAAACCATCTCCCTGATATCTTATTCTGACCCGGGGGGAAGTACTCAGTATTTGTGAGAGGCATTAATATAGAATTAAATTCCCATTTCATGTTCTTGTGTAAATTATCCCATACCCTAAAAACATTTAAAGTGTATATACTCGTGCTTTCTTTAATTCCCCTAAACTGTGGTGGAACCCATATCATCTGACTCAATCTTTTACCACTAAGATCATTTTCAATTGTTACCCAACTTTTCCCCTTATGGTTAAATGTCCAGTCATATATTCTTGCTAAAACCACTGCTTTATAGTATCTCTTGACATCTGGTAGGCCCAATCCCCCTTTCTCTTTAGTCCTACCCAATGTTTCATATGCTATTCTAGGTTTTTTATTCTTCCAAATATATCTTGTTAACATTTTTTTCATTATCTTAAAGAAGGCTTCTGGAATTTTAATTGGTACCATTTGAAATCTATACAGTATTTTAGGCATAATTACCATTTTGACTAGGTTTATACGTCCTATCCAGGATGGATTTCCTCCTTCTAGTCTTTTTAAGTCTTCCCTGATCTCATTTATTAAAGAGATATAATTTAATCTATACAAATGCTTAGATGAGGCAGTGAGTTTTATTCCTAGGTATTTTATCTCTTTTTCTCTCCATATAAAGGGGAATTCTTTTTGTAGTTTTTCTTTTTCATTCTTTGGTATATTAATATTCAGGATCTCTGTTTTCGTTGGATTAATTTTTAAATTTGATAGTTCACCATACTCCTTCAGAATCTTCATTATATTTGGGAGAGTTATTCGGGGATTCCCCACATAGAACAATAAGTCGTCCGCAAAGGCCGCTACTCTATGTTCCATGGATTCTATCTGAATTCCCTTTACCGATCCACTATTTCTTATTATTGACAACAGAGGTTCGAGTGACAATACATATAGCAGAGGGGACAGTGGGCAGCCCTGTCTTGTACCATTAGACATTCCGATGGGTTCTGATCTCTCCCCATTTACCGTGATGATTGCAGTAGGCTCTCTATATAATTTACTTATCCACTCTCGCATTCTATCACCTATCCCCAGCACTTTTAAGTTGTCCATCATAAAGCCCCAGTCCACTCTATCAAATGCCTTTTCTGCATCAATTGACAAGAGCACCACCGGGGCTTTCCCTTTCTACTTTTCTGAATAAGCATCAGGGTTCTCAAGCTGTTATCTCTACCTTCTCTCCCCGGTACAAAGCCCACCTGATCTCCGTGGATCCATTCAGGCATCAGATCTCTCAACCTGTTTGCTAACACCTTTGCATACAGTTTAGTGTCTATGTTCAATAATGAGATAGGTCTATAGCTGGAGCACTGAGATGGATCTTTTCCCTCCTTGTGAATAAGTACTACATGGGCCTGTAGGGATTCTCTCCTCACTTCCATCCCACCTCCCAGAGCATTCATATATTTCTCCAACTTGGGTAGCAGTACTTCACTAAATTTCTTATAGTACTTAACTGTATATCCATCCGGGCCTGGGCTTTTTCCCCCCCCTGTGCTTCTTAATGCTATTTTAATTTCTTCCTGGGAGATTTCTGCGTCTAGGGAGTTCAACTGTGCTTCACTTAGTTTTGGTAATCCCGCATTTTTTAAGTATGTCATCTTTTTTTCATTAATTCCCTCTTGGGCTTCTTTTAGGGGGCCTTGGGGGCTAATATTATATAACTTTTTGTAATACTCCGTAAACACTTTAATAATCTCTTTATTTGAGTGGACCAACTCCCCCTTTGAACTTTTTATCTTTTCTATATAGTTCCTATTTTTCTTTTTATTCAAAGCTCTCATTAAATATCTTCCTGGTCTGTCCCCCCATCTATATCTCTCATTCAAAACCCTGTTGTATACTCTTCTCTTCTCCTCATCCATCAACCTCTCTAGCTCATCTTTTTTATCCGATAACCTCTGTCTCGTATCTTTTGTTATTTTCTTCTTATGGATCTGCTCCAAGTCCAATATTTCTTTTAAGAGCCCACTGACCCTCTCTCTTCTTTCCTTTTTCTTCCTTGCTCCCGCCGCAATCAAGATTCCTCTTATGAATACCTTATGGCTTTTCCAGACTGTAGCTATCGATACTTCCTCTGTTTCATTCTCCTTAAAGTATACCTTAATCTCTTTCTCAATTTTCTGAACTATATCCTCATCCAGAAGAAGACCCTCATTTAACCTCCACCCTAATCCTCCCGTCCACCTTCTTCCCCATCCCATTTTCATTACAACCGGAGCATGGTCCGAGAACGTCCTTGTCTCTATGTCAATTTTAACCAGATGATCTATAAGTTGATGGTCTATTAAGATGTAATCTAATCTCGAGTATATCTCATGTGCATTAGAGAAGAAGGTATAGTCTCTGTCTTTCACATGCTTTATTCTCCAAGTGTCCACTAGTTGATATTCATGCATCACTTTTTTCAGAGCTCTCAGAGACCTACTCCCCTCTCTTTGCACGGAAGAGGTATTATCCTTTTGTGAAATTTAGGTCTCCAGCTACTATCAGGCGCCCTTTTTTAAATTCCATTAATTTTTTCAGCAGACCCTTCATATACATCTCCGGGTTTTTATTAGGGCAGTATATATTGGCTAAAGTACACTCAATCCCCTGGAGTCTACCTTTTAAGAATAAAAACCTCCCCTCCGGGTCGGTTCTTCTATCCTCCAGCTCAAATCTCATATTCTTTGCAAAACCTATTGCAACCCCTTTTGCTCTTTTAATTGGAGAATCTGCATAGTACCATGTTGGGTAGTGTTTGGATTTCAATTTCACGTTTGCCTCTATCTCAAAATGCGTCTCCTGTAAAAATACCACTGACGTAGCCCTATGATGTAACTCATTAAACAACCTAAATCTCTTCCCTGGACAACTCAGCCCATTCACATTATAGGTTATAAACTGTATTTCTTCCATCATTCCCAATTAACTCCATCTCTCTTCCAGATTGCCTCTTCCTCTTTATCCCTTCTGTCATGCAGAGTATTGACCCAATACCTCCTCCCCTCCCTCCCTCCCACCCAACTCTCGTCCCCTCCCTCCCCCCCTTTCCCCCACCCATTTTTTGGCTTGTAAAGTGCCTACTAATCATTTGTGGGATCATTCCCACCCTTGATTTAAGACTTTGGGGTTGACCTCCGCCCATGGGCGGCTCACCTCTCCTCCATCCTCCCCAGTTTACCTCTCTCTAAAAATTTGACTCAGAAAGAAAAAAAGATGAAATCAGTCCAGAAGAAATACCCTATTTTCAGAAGGGGGTGGGTGGGAAATGAGGAGAGTGGAAGGGAGAGAAAAAAAAAAAATTGAGTCTCTATTTCTCCCCTCCCTCTCTCCCCCGCCCCAAACCGCCCCCTCTTCTTCCCCTAACCCGCAGCCAGTCCTCTTTTCTTATATCTTCTAATTCTCCTTTTTCTTCTTCCCATCCTTCTATTTCCATTCTTTGCAAGTCCAATCTCTCACAAAAGACTCTCAGTTCCTCTGGAAATCTCAGATAGGCTGTGACTCCGTTTCTCCATCCAATTAGGCATTCTGGGGTTCCCCATCTATACTGCACCTTCTGCTTTCTCATTTGCTCCAATAAAGGTCTCAGGGATCTTCTTCTCCATAGGGTCTCTGGTGTTAAGTCCGCATAGATTTGGATATCTAAATCTCTATATTTAATTATTGATCTTCCTTTAATCTTCCTCCAAATCTCCTCCTGCCTCTCTTCACAGGCCACTCAGCTCCCCTGCTCTCCGGCCTCTCCTGCTCGGCCCACCTAACTCCGGTGAGTCTGCCCCTTCATTTTTTTATTTCCGAGGGTCCCTGGGAAGGATGGAAAGCGGAGCCTAGCAGAGTGCTAGTGCCTCACGCTCTCCTCGGCCGCCATGTTCGGGCTCCTCCCCCCACTCCCCAGACACTTTCCCATCTTAGCCCAGTTACACTCACCACTGAAGAACTGCTAGTGTTAGATAAAGGTCTGAAGTACGCTCCCCCTAGAGCCGCGAATGGTTTTAATGTCTATATAGATACTCTCAAATATGTTAGAAAACTTAATATTAAGAAACATTTTGTTGGCTTGCCGGGAGCCAGGAATGTTATATCCAGTGCCAGCAGTGATGCCTTTATCCATACTGGATTAAGGAATGAATCTCTATTTAATCCCCAGGTGGCCAATAATAATCAAATAGAGGTTTTTAAAAAAATGGTCAATAATGATATGAAGAATCTTAATTTTGGGAAAGTAGGGCAAAATAAAGCATTGTATATCGGACAGCAGAGGCTGTCCAAAAGGGATAATATAGTCATCAGACCCGCCGATAAGGGAGGGAGCATAGTGATACTCTCCAAGGAATATTATGAAAAATAATTGGAATCCCAATTAGGGGATGCCACTACGTACCTCCCCTTATCAAAAGACCCCACTCATCAATTTAGAAAGGATCTTGTTGCATTGGTCATGAAAGGTAAGGATAATAAGATACTAAATAAAAAAGAAGCTTTATATCTGGTCCCAGATGTATGCAGATTACCAGTTTTCTACACTTTACCAAAAGTGCATAAAGACCCTTTGCATCCACCAGGGCGACCCATTGTCAATGGGATACAATCTGTTATGTCTAGGATGGGTCAATATGTTGATACATTTCTTCAACCCCTTGTGATTAAAACTAAGGCCTACCTGAGAGATACCAAGCATCTTATACAACTTTTAGATGGTATTAGTAGCAATGATGGTGTGTTGCTTGCGAGTGCAGATGTGTCTGCTCTATATACCATCATTGACCATGAAGATGCAATGGACTCAGTGGGATGGGGTATTGGAACATATGGTGACCTTCAGTGGTCACAGAGGAAATTTGTCTTGGAAAGTTTAGAGTACTGCCTCTCCCATAACTACTTCTGGTATAGGAAGCAATTCTATAAACAAATGAAAGGAGTGGCTATGGGGCAAGGTTTGCCCCCAGTGTAACCAATTTGTTTTTGGCTCACTGGGAGGAAGAGGCAGTATATCGTGATCCCCCTAGACAACTGCTTTTGTATAAAAGATATATTGACGATATTGTCATTATTTGGGATGGAGTTAACCTGATCTATTGAAGTTCTTGAATCAGTTGAATAGTAATGACAAAAATATTAAGCTTTCATGGGAAGTAAGTGGTACATCTATTAACTTTCTGGATTTGTGCATTTCTATTAAAGATAATAATCTGCATACAAAAACTTTTTTTAAAAAAGTCGATCGTAATGGATATATTCCATTAGATAGTTGCCATTTTCCTCCTTGGCTAATGAATATCCCCAAAGGACAACTAGTAAGACTCAGAAGGAACTGTACAGATATTAAGGATTATTATGAGCAAGCAACTATTATGGAAGAGAGATTCTGTAGTAAAGGTTATCCTAGAGAAATCATTAAAAATAAGATTGCTGAAGTGGGAATGATGGCGAGAAGTAATTTCCTTATGGATAAACCCAAAATAGAAGGTTCTGAGGATCATATGGCAATTATTCTGGATTTTACCAGTAATTATAAACAAATAGAAAAAGTATTTAAACGACACTGGCCGATCTTAATTACAGATCCCGCTCTTTCAAAATTACTACCTTTAACACCTAAATTTATATATAGGAAGGCTCCTTCTCTTAGGTCTAAATTGGTCTGTAACGTACTAGACCCCCCCACTAAGAGTCTCAAAGTTACGTTTCTTGATCAAAAAGGGTTTTTCCCGTGCAAATCTTGTTATGCTTGTAGGACCACTAAGGGTCTAAACCGTAGATTGAGTTCCTTCACAGCTACTAGCAATGGAAGGGCCTTTCAGATCAAAGATTTTATATCTTGTAAGACAGAGGGGGTCGTGTATGTTCTCCAATGCGGATGTGGCCTGCAATATGTAGGACGAACAAAAAGGCCCTTGTGGGTTCGGCTGAGAGAACATGTCCAAAACATAAACAAGGGTTTTCCGAAACATAGTTTATCTAACCATTTTTGGCTTTGCCATGATCAAGATCCCTCCAGTCTTAGATTTTGGGGAGTTGAAAAATTCAAAAAACACTGGAGAGGGACCCATAAAGTGAGGTCTTTGAGTCAGGTGGAATCTAGATATATCTTTTTGATGGATACGTTTGCCCCTATGGGACTTAATATTGAGTTCGATTTGAACTGCTTCATCAGTGACCGATAATTTTTTTCCTTGCTGGTTTATGTCTGTTATAATGTATTAGGAGTGAGAGTCCATGCATGATCACAGGGGAGTTATATATATATTTTATTTTTTCTTTTATGGCTTTTTTTATTATTATATTTTATATATATATATTTTTATGAGATTTTTTTCTTTATATATATACATTTCTTCGTTTTTATCATTTAGATTGTATTAAATCAGGGCATGTCATGTGTTTATGGACATGCGTCTAGTTTTACCTTTATATCTTTTTTTAATAAAGTATGTGGTCTTCCACATCTGATTTTAATGTTTTCCCAAGATCAACATACCTCGTATTGGTATGTAGTAATTGCCTGTTTTTTTTCCAAGTTGTTATCCTCCTTATCCTATTGCGAGTATCAGACGCAATGGGAAAGTGTCTGTGTACACTGGACTACGAGAATATGGCCGCGATGGAACCGCCCACCTTTTTTGATTGGTGCGGTCCCTGGCCTTTATAAGGAAGTACTGTCGGCCAATCACGCTGTCCTGACGAAGTCACGAGTTACGTGACGCAACGCGTCGACGGTAATAGCGTGGTGACGTACTTCCGGCGTGGCGCCATTTTGGAACACCTTCTGATCATGCTGTACACCCAACCTATGGGAACTAATTGGAAATAAGCTGCTGTTATGTAAGTGTATGCATCTCTGTTTTCCTGGCTTACTGTTACTTTCTGGCCATTAAAAGCAGTAATACACTATGAGGATTGTGTTTCTTTCCTCATCTATGAGCATATGAGCTTTCTGACATCTGAGGAGGGTACATTCCGTTTGCCCACTGGTCCGGCTGGAGACTGTTCATATTCATGTGATGATCGCCCATGCCATTTTTCTCTGAGGAGCTACTGGTTGGAGGGATCCAGAGGTGATCTGCATTATGCTTTGTGGCCCTGTGGGGTCATAGAGTGGAGGTGAGAGGCCATTGCAGCCAGACTGCCTTGGATCACGTTTGGATTGTGCTGTGATTCACCTGCACGTTTTAGAGATATGAACTATGGACACTTTATTTTGCACTAAGCCACTATTATTTACTTGCTAAGGGTCCCGGTCTCTTCCATATCTCCCTGTGGATTTGGGTCATTTGTCATTATATTTATTGTATTACATATTCTTTACTCTTAGCGCTGCATCACTTTTATATATATTTTACAGATGACCTCTTCTATCATTCTTTTGGTTTAGGGTGAAGATCTGATAGATATAAAAGTTGAGGGTAAAGCAGAAGAAGAAGAGGCGTATGTGAGGGATGATCAGCAGTCTATGGAGGAGGATGGAATAATGGGGACATTTATAGAGGAGGACACTCCTACAGAGATCAGCACAGGTGGGTCATGAACACTAAATCCATTCCTCCACCCATACTTGTCATGATTCCCTTCACATTGATCCAGCACCTGGTTTTGCCTCCTGTCCGTGTTGCTCGGGTTCCTGCCTATCCCCCCTGAACCTAGGCATTATCAAGTCTTTGTACCTGTGTGTTAGTGTTCCAGCAACGTGTCTTCATGTGGAAGCCGGACCCCTCTGGTTCCTGTGGTGTTCACTGCTTCTTGAGTATTCCCATATTCTGTGTGCTGTTTGATCCTGTCTTTGTTCTCTGTGTTTTCCCTGTGGCTGTGCAGTTATATTCCCTTTGGTTTCTGTCCGTGGATCCCCTCATTTCCTGTTGCTGTGTGTGTCCTTCTCAGCATTGTTTCCTGTTGTTTGCCTGCAGCCCTTTCCATCTTGCTGAGTCTCTCTGTCTGCACCATTGCTCAGTATCCCTCCCTCTCCTGCACTTTACACATGTTCCCTGCATCCTCTCCCCCGGAGCCCCTTCCTAGGTTGCTGCAGTAGGTGACCTTGGTTCCTGGTATCCTGTGTGTACCGCGTGTCCTTCCAGCATGCTATTTGGTTGCACTGTGCCTGCACGGGTGTGTTAGAGAGCCACAACCTGGGGGCTGCCATGCAGCACAACATCCACCCCTCCAGTGGCTCTGGTGAAGACCGGATGGCCCCTTAGATCCTGCGACTCTTGTGTGCGGTCACACTGCTCCTGTATATGTGAGGACCGGTACCCAGCTACACCTGTTTAGTTGTTTCCACTGGCCCACTATAGATCCTGAGGTTACAGTCCCATGTATTATTATTATTATTATACAGGATTTATGGCGCCAACAGTTTTCTCAGCGCTTTACAATATAACGGGAGACAATACAGCAACAATACAGATCAATACAAGAGGGATAGGAGGGCCCTGATCCTTAGAGCTTACAATCTAGGTCTTCTCCTCTGATCGTGACAATACTGTTCACTGATTGGTCCAGAGTAGAGCAACCACTGCAATATCATCACGTAAGACACTATTTATGTATCTAGATGGATTTATATTGATTCTGGAGTTCAGCTGGCAGCAAAGTGTTCATCTTCTACATAGGTGTTGCTCTACCTTGGCACTTGGGGCATGTGTCTTGGGGTTCTTACCAATGGCCGGATCTAGCAAGATCTGCTTGTCTGCTGGCTGTGCCGGGTGGAGGGATATGTCTGTATAGTCCCAGACCCAAGTCACTGAGTGCAGTCTCAGGAGATGGGAGGCAGCGGTGTGGGACCTTGTACATTCCATAGTCCTGACTTCTGCTCTCCACCCTCCCCCCACTGCTATATATACACATAATATGGATTCTCTTTTGTTACACCCATTTCCCAGTTACCATGAGGGTGGAATTGTAAGCTCCTCAGAGACCAAGTTGCCTGATGTGGACGGAGTCCTGGTTTGGGGGAACCAATCAGCTCCTGTCTAGTAATCCTCTTTGTCTTTGTATTTCAGTCCATGGCCGGGAGATGAGGAAAACCTCCGAGGATTGTCTCACTTTGTCTCCAGACTGGAAAGTAGAAGATGAGGACATCACACAGTATAGTCCAGGAGAAAACCCGGCTCCCTCCAATGTCCATCCGGCACCACCCAGTGTAGATGGACCATCAGATTCCTCGTATCCTGAGGACCCTCAGACTGTGCGGGACAAGACCAGCCATCCAACAGGGAAGAGCTTCACCTGTCCTGAGTGCGGGAAGGGTTTCAGTTTTAAATCCCATCTTAATGTGCATAAAAGGTCTCACATGGGGGAGAAGCCGTATCCCTGTCCTGAGTGCAGGAAATGTTTTTCACAAAAGTCCAACTTTCAATTACATCAGAGATCTCATACGGGGGAGAAGCCATATTACTGTTCGGAGTGCGGGAAATGTTTTTCAGATAAGTCTAATCTTTACAGACATAAGAAATTGCATACTGGGGACAAGCCACATTCTTGTCCTCAGTGTGGGAAATGTTTTTCAGAGAAGTCCCATCTTTACATACATCAGAGTTCTCACACAGGGGAAAAGCCATATTCCTGTTCTGAGTGCGAGAAATGTTTTTCACAGATTTCCCATCTTTACATACATCAGAGATTGCACACGGGGCAGAAGCCGTATTCCTGTCCTGGGTGCGGGAAATGTTTTTCAGGGAGGTCCGGCCTTAACACACATCAGAGATTTCATACAGGGGAAAAGCCATATTCCTGTTCTGAGTGCGGGAAATGTTTTTTTGCAGAAGTCCAATCTTTACAGACATCAGCGAATTCACACAGGGGAGAAGCCACTTTCCTGTCCTGAGTGAGGGAAATTTTCCTCACTGAAGTCCTGTCTTCCTGTACATCAGGGGTCCCACACAACCCTGGAGGTGTATTAGTGCCTTGAGTGTGGGAAATGTCTTCTAGATGAATGTTGCTGGACATCCCAGCTCTCATGTGGGGAAGAAGCACACCCTGATATACACCTCAGATATACTCCATGGCTGATCTTCATCATGGAAGAAACAGTTCATAAGGAGATCAGAGGTCCCCAAAGACATGGATGAAGTGTGGGACCGGGTTGGCCATTGATAGCAGGAGATGAATAAAAATGGAGTCCTGACCTTTCATTGGCTGAGTACATATTTTTTAAACATTCTTTATTGAGTTTTCTAAAGAGATATACAAAGAAGCAATATGTCTGGGGTGAAAGAGGAGACGAGTACCTCATACTTCTTGCCATGACTTCTGAATAAAAGATAAATCACAGTAACCAATGAAATAATTATAATCTCTCCAATAAAGAAAGAGGAAGGAATCTTCTGGCAGGAACTGACCTGGAGGTGTGACCGGGTGTGATACCTGATCAGAAAACATGGATGGACTCTCCTGAGACTTTGTTCCCAACTCCAATAAGTGAGAGGAGCAGAATGTCATAATGTTCCTAGATGTCATGATAAAGCCAAGGAAGTAAGGTTCGGCCATGAGTGCGCACAGACACATCAGGAGAGCAAAAGAATGACAACGTCATGAACCAGAAAACCAAGATATACACGGCCAGATGGGGAGCAAGTAACACCTGTTATGTATGCGTGTCCTCAATGCGTGTTCCATACACGGCTGTCTGATCTCTACAATGTAACCACATTCACCAACCCATCCATAGAAGTAAAAGAAGACAACATAGAGGATTGCTCCAAGGGTGTAAGTGTTGCTGCAATAAAAGTGTCCCATCTATTATGGAAATGTTTGACTGAGGCTTGGTTGTTGAGCTCCATGTCTACCTTCTCTCTGTAAATCAGAAGACGTAGATCTTTTTTAGTGTCTGTGATGGTGGGGACAAGGCGATAGTCCATTTCTTAGGAATAGCCCTGTGGGCCACCAGTAAACATATTAATATCCACCGCAAGCTCCTGTGGGATTTGTGAATGTGGGCTTTCTCAGCTGAATGGAGAGTTGTAGAAGAACTGGGTCCATGGGGAGTGAGCAGCCACAAACTCCGGAGATGTAGGCTAACACTTGTTCCCAAAAGGTTGAGATGCGAGGCCATTCCTGAAGTCGGTGGAAGAGAGAGGGCGGTGCTCACTACATAGTGGATTTGTGGAGAGTTCTTAGTGGATAGAAATGGGATGATGGCCCCATGGAAGAGCTTACATTGAGACTCTCCAGGATTCATTCACCACAAGCCTTTGCACTTTGTTCTATCCTTCCAGTATGTTGCCCACCAGGTTCTCTCCCGGTATGACCTTGCTCCAAGATTTCACAGATGTGGGATGTAGAGGTTTAGTAAAGAGAGAGTGTAAAGATCAATAGATGTCAGATACGGAGTATTTCCATTCCTGTAGGAAGCGATCCGATATGGAAGTTTGAAAACATTGTTGCTTGGCTGGGCAGCACGAGTTTATACAACCTGAGAGGTGTAGGTAGTAGAGAGAGGGATGGCTTGGCAGGGCATAAGTTGATGCAAGGGTTGGGAAAGATTTCAAAGTTCCTGATGGTTCAAATTTGCGTCATACAGGGAGGCAACGCAGGAGAGCCCCTTAGAACTCCAAATGTTGAAAGCCGCATATTGAACAGCTTGTGGAAACATTGTAATGACTCGTATGGACAAATATTGGGAGGCATGGGGTGACAGGCCCAGTTTGCTCTGTATGTCCCTCCATGTAAGAATCAGATCCCGTATCAGAAGGTTGTGTTGAATACTTGTGGGGAACAATTGTATTTTGCAATGCAGGAGTGCAGCTAAGTCATATGGTTGCCCCACTGCCAACTCCAAATCATAATTGTTGTATGAGGAAGCCTGAAGTATCCAATCTGTCCCTATACACAATAAACAGGCAAGGTCATACAATGGAATATTTGGAAAGTTTGCTCCATCCTTTTTTTTTTTTTTGCTCCCCCTGTTTAAGCAGTAACAGAATTGTTTGAAGAGGGTACAATAGGGGAGCAAAGCTCACCATTTTGAACAGATGGCATCCCCCAAAAATCGATAGGAGAAGGTACATCCATGTTTCCATCTCATTTCCTATTTTAGATATCAGTGGAGGGTAGTAATGATAGACCGAGGATGGCTCCTTCCCTATCGTAATGCCTGAATATGTGATCTGAACATTTGCTACGTGAAGAGAGACTGCTGGGCCCAGGGAAGGGTGTTGGTTTGAGATAAGGAAAGTATTTCACTTTTAGCAGAATTGATTGGAAGGCCAGAGCACTGTAGGCAGCTTGTGAAGACCTGATGGAGAATGTGAATATCTGCCACAGGATCCGCCATAAAATATAAGAATATCATCGGCAAATAGGACTACACAGAGTTCTTCTTGACCTGTCTGAATCCCATGTATTGGGGCTCTGGAGGAAAGGTAACGGGAGAAAGGTTCCAGGGCAAGGTTGAAAAGAAGAGGTGAAGGGGGGGCAACCCTGGTGAGTATCCTTCATGCAGCAATATTTCACCTGATATGAGACCTGCAGCTACCACCCTGGGTGAAGGTGCAGAATCCATACTGCTGAAAAGCCATCAGAAGAACCAGAGCAAGCCAATGATAGCTGACATTATCCAAGACTTTTCCAGCATCCAATGTAATAATAGCTCGATCCTCAGACGGGTGTACCTTGCCTTGTTCCAGCTCTGCAATAACTTTCTGAATGTTGGAAGCCACTGGTCTACCATTAATAAAGCCAGCCTGGGCAGTATGGATAAGGGAGGGTAATATTGCAGCCAAGAGGGATGCTACTATTTCAGAGAGTATTTTAGTGTTCACATTTAGGAGGGATAGGAGTCGGTATGCCTCCGGTTCAAGTGGGTCCTTGCCCTTATTAGAAATCAATTTTATATAGGCTTGGTGACCCATTGGAAGGTATGGGCCCCCCTCCCAAACCTCGTTATATGCTGTCAGTAGCTGAGGGATGAAGAGAGTCCATCATATAAAATGCTGGTGTGTAGCCATCAGGACCAGGTGACTTCCCACTAGGTAAGCCTTTAATCACCTCAGACTCTTCCTTTAATAAAATAGGGACATTTACAGATTGCAGGTGGGAGGGGCCAATAGTGAGTAAATGAAGTGAGTCTAGGAATTTTGTGGTCACCTCAAGGTCTTGGATCTAGATATAGAGTGGCACAAATATCTTCCAGTATTTTATTGGTTTCTTCTGAGGAGGAGACAAGGGCAGCAGAAGTATCCTTTAGGGAGGCTACATGAGTTGGTTGGAAAGACCCTTTGCTTACCCACCTTATCACCATATTTACACAATTGTGAATCAGCAGAGGAACAATTTACTGTATATGTTTACCCAGCCGAGTCCTTCCTGTGTTAGGGCCTCCACTCTGCTACCCAGCCAAGTCCTTCCTGTGTTAGCGCCTCCACTCTGCTACCCAGCCAAGTCCTTCCTGTGTTAGCGCCTCCACTCTGCTACCCAGCCACGTCCTTCCTGTGTTAGCGCCTCCACTCTGCTACCCAGCCACGTCCTTCCTGTGTTAGCGCCTCCACTCTGCTACCCAGCCGAGTCCTTCCTGTGTTAGCGCCTCCACTCTGCTACCCGGCCGAGTCCTTCCTGTGTTAGCGCCTCCACTCTGCTACCCAGCCAAGTCCTTCCTGTGTTAGCGCCTCCACTCTGCTACCCAGCCAAGTCCTTCCTGTGTTAGCGCCTCCACTCTGCTACCCAGCCAAGTCCTTCCTGTGTTAGCGCCTCCACTCTGCTACCCAGCCAAGTCCTTCCTGTGTTAGCGCCTCCACTCTGCTACCCGGCCAAGTCCTTTTTGTGTTAGCGCCTCCACTCTGCAAACCCCGGGAGATGTTCACCTGTCGTTCACTCCAGGCCAGGACCCCCAGAAATCCCCCCTGTACCCATCTCAGGCTCTCTCCTTCCAGTCACAGGGCTTTTCAGAGGACATCTGACAGGGAACGAGGACATGTTATTACCACCCCCACACCTAATTTCACCCTACAATGACACACTACCACATTGTAATTGTGCGCATTGTACGTAGTGGTGGTGTGGCCCCATTGAGCCCAGTGGGGGAGCTTGATAAGAGGTGCTGCTTGTCAGACTCTGCACCCCGAGGTAATAATGCTGCAGACACGGCCTGTTAATAGCCCCATCTGGCTGTTATTTTACAGTTTGAGAGCAGAAACACTGGCTCAGCTGTCCATTTTTACCACCCCCAAAACCCAACTGAAAGAGACCAATCTCATGAGCAGTGGTATCTAAAATAAATTGAATAACTCTAGCGCTAACTATGGTGAAATGAAAACAACAAAAATTACAATTAAATACTGTAGCTGCTAGTGCACACAACCCATGTCTCAGTGCGGGAAATTATACATTCATTATGTGAAGTGAAAAAATGCTGCGCTACATGAAACAATGGCACAATCCTTATATAACCAAAAAACAAAGTGAATAAATAAAACAAATATATATTATAAGATAAAATAGAAAAAATATTAATATTGAAATAAAAAAATAAAAAAAATTATATATATATATATATATATAAACAAAAAACACACAAAAAATAAAGAATAGTTTTAAGTATGAATCAAAAAATCAAGTTCAATCAGTAAAGTGTTCATTCAGTGAACCTTCCTTTGGATAATGAAAAATATGTGCATTTGTCATCAATTCCCGTGCAGAGACATCCTCCACCATATATCTGCTCACCATCCTCCACCATATATCTGCTCACCATCCTCCACCATGTATCTGCTCACCATCCTCCGCCATGTATCTGCTCACCATCCTCCGCCATGTATCTGCTCACCATCCTCCGCCATGTATCTGCTCACCATCCTCCGCCATGTATCTGCTCACCATCCTCCGCCATGTATCTGCTCACCATCCTCCGCCATGTATCTGCTCACCATCCTCCGCCATGTATCTGCTCACCATCCTCCGCCATGTATCTGCTCACCATCCTCCACCATGTATCTGCTCACCATCCTCCACCATGTATCTGCTCACCGTCCTCCACCATGTATCTGCTCACCGTCCTCCACCATGTATCTGCTCACCGTCCTCCACCATGTATCTGCTCACCGTCCTCCACCATGTATCTGCTCACCGTCCTCCACCATATATCTGCTCACCGTCCTCCACCATGTATCTGCTCACCATCCTCCACCATATATCTGCTCACCATCCTCCACCATATATCTGCTCACCATCCTCCACCATGTACCTGCTCACCATCCTCCACCATGTACCTGCTCACCATCCTCCACCATGTACCTGCTCACCATCCTCCACCATGTATCTGCTCACCATCCTCCACCATGTATCTGCTCACCATCCTCCACCATGTATCTGCTCACCATCCTCCACCATATATCTGCTCACCATCCTCCACCATATCTCTGCTCACGTCACGCAGTGTGATTGCACATTGTACAATGTTACAGTGTAGCTGCACTTTTTTTTCTCATATGGACTCAGAATATCAGCTTGCTGAATGAAGGCTCCAAAGTAATCTCCCTCCTGATAAGCGTCTTTGTATCAGCCGTATTCCTCATTAATAAGAACTCCACATGGTGCTTTATCCTTTTATACTTTTATTCATCAATTACACATAAGAAATGCTCTCACGTTCCGGAGGTGTACATTGCACCAGGTATGATGAACATCCAGTGATGTACTGATCAGACACAAGGTGGCAGTATCATCTCAGCAGCAGAGTCCTGCACATGCTCAGAACAGACACCATCCATCGGGGAGGAGTGTGCAGATGACGTCACGACGTTGCCATTCATCGGGACAGAGGTTGTAGTACTCTACAAACGGCTCTCGGAAGGACATTACAGCAGGCAATAGCATTCACTAAGGGGCCCCGTGCTTTGCCTTGCCTCATGTGATGGATGGTGTCTGTTAAATCTAAATTATGATTTGGCATTTATATTGATGGCAAGCTTGCAAAATATTTGGTTTTTATGATTAGTCATAATTAATATTAATATGTGTAAGTGGTCTTTGACAAATGGTAGTATTTACTATTCTTCAATTATAGCTGAGACCAAAAGATATACAAGTTAAGCTGAAATAGTATATACCAGTTGAAGGTTGAGTAGACTATATTTAGAGATAGTTGGTTAAAAGTATTTGGTAGTTATGTCAAGGTTATTAGAAGTGACTTACTATTACATTACGTATTTTCTGTGTATATTTAGTATACGTCTCTAACACTGATACATATATAGTTTAGTGATTATACATTGATATGTTCTTAAGCTATACTATCTTTTAAATATATAGCTAAGGGTTACATCATTGGTACATCAGCATACATATGTTCCTGTCCATCAAACATCATATGTATAGCATCTTTCCCTTTTATGAAATGGCTTTGCTAAGCAGTAATACTTTCCATAGAAGGTATTATGATCACTAACTATGACGTACATTTGCCTCATAAAAGACCATCGGAACGGACAAGGGACTCACACTCACGCTCACACACTCTCTCTGATACACACAAGCTACATGACTCTTGCAAACACACGTCTGAGAAGCTGCAACAGGTGCATACTGAGATCACTTCCAGCTACAATTTAGTCACATCCGGCTTCTCCTCCTTCACTAAGGCATTGGAAGGACAGCATGGAGCATGGAGCACATGGCAAAGACAGAACAGCCATGACAGATAATGGTGACTTTTTCTTTGAACTTTCGCTTGTCAGTTTTACAGTAGTTTCATCTAGATGGAACTGTTCATAATACGCTTTACATTGTTTATTTGACACCATTGTGTGATAGAATAAAATCACACTTCATTTTTTATTACAATGGCTCTTTCATTCATAATCGCCTCAAGACACTAAAGAAGTATTATATGTGTCTAAAAATCCAACAGTGTCTGTTCTGAGCATGTGCAGGACTCTGCTGCTGAGATGATACTGCCACCTTGTGTCTGATCAGTACATCACTGGATGTTCATCATACATGGTGCAAAATACACCTCCGGAACGTGAGAGCATTTCTTATGTGTAATTGATGAATAAAAGTATAAAAGGATAAAGCACCATGTGGAGTTCTTATTAATGAGGAATACGGCTGATACAAAGACGCTTATCAGGAGGGAGATTACTTTGGAGTCTTCATTCAGTAAGCTGATCTTCTGAGTCCATATGGGACCAAAAGTGCAGTTAGACGGTAACATTGTATAATGTGTGGTCACACTGCGTGAGGTGAGCAGATATATGGTGGAGGATGGTGAGCAGATACATGGTGGAGGATGGTGAGCAGATACATGGTGGAGGATGGTGAGCAGATACATGGTGGAGGATGGTGAGCAGATCCATGGTGGAGGATGGGGAGCAGATACATGGCAGAGGATGGTGAGCAGATACATGGTGGAGGATGGTGAGCAGATACATGGTGGAGGATGGTGAGCAGATATATGGAGGATGGTGAGCAGATACACGGTGGAGGATGGTGAGCAGATACATGGTGGAGGATGGTGAGCAGATATATGGTGGAGGATGGTGAGCAGATACATGGTGGAGGATGGTGAGCAGATACATGGTGGAGGATGGTGAGCAGATACATGGTGGAGGATGGTGAGCAGGTACATGGTGGAGGATGGTGAGCAGGTACATGGTGGAGGATGGTGAGCAGATATATGGCAGAGGATGGTGAGCAGATATATGGCGGAGGATGGTGAGCAGATATATGGCGGAGGATGGTGAGCAGATATATGGCGGAGGATGGTGAGCAGATACATGGCGGAGGATGGTGAGCAGATACATGGTGGAGGATGGTGAGCAGATACATGGTGGAGGATGGTGAGCAGATATATGGAGGATGGTGAGCAGATACACGGTGGAGGATGGTGAGCAGATACATGGTGGAGGATGGTGAGCAGATATATGGTGGAGGATGGTGAGCAGATACATGGTGGAGGATGGTGAGCAGATACATGGTGGAGGATGGTGAGCAGATACATGGTGGAGGATGGTGAGCAGGTACATGGTGGAGGATGGTGAGCAGGTACATGGTGGAGGATGGTGAGCAGGTACATGGTGGAGGATGGTGAGCAGGTACATGGCGGAGGATGGTGAGCAGATACATGGCGGAGGATGGTGAGCAGATACATGGCGGAGGATGGTGAGCAGATACATGGCGGAGGATGGTGAGCAGATACATGGCGGAGGATGTCTCTGCACGGGAATTGATGACAGATGCATATATTTTTCATTATCCAAAGGAGGGTTCACTGAATGAGCACTATTGATTGAACTTGATTTTTTTAATGAATTTTGTTTGATTCAAGCTTAAAAATATAATACATTTTGTGTGTGATTTTTATTTTATAAACAGTGGGGCAAAAAAGTATTTAGTCCGCCACCAATGGTGCAAGTTCTCCCACTTACAGAGATGAGAGAGGCCTGTAATTGGCATCATAGGTAGACCTCAACTATGAGAGACAAAATGAGAAAACAAATCCAGACAATCACATTGGCTGATCTGGAAAGAATTTATTTGCAAATTATGGTGGAAAATAAGTATTTGGTCACCTACAAACAAGCAAGATTTCTGGCTCTCACAGACCTGTACCTTCTTCTTTAAGAGGCTCCTCTGTCCTGCACTCATTACCTGTATCAATGGCACCTGTTTGAACTTGTTATCAGTATAAAAGACACCTGTCCACAACCTCAAACAGTCACACTCCAAACTCCACTATGGTGAAGACCAAAGAGCTGTCGAAGGACACCAGAAACAAAATTGTAGACCTGCACCAGGCTGGGAAGACTGAATCTGCAATAGGCAAGCAGCTTGGTGTGAACAAATCAACTGTGGGAGCAATAATTAGAAAATGGAAGACATACAAGACCACTGATAATCTCCCTCCATCTGGGGCTCCACGCAAGATCTCACCCCATGGTGTCAAAATGATCACAAGAACGGTGAGCAAAAATCCTAGGACCACACGGGGGAGACCTAGTGAATGACCTGCAGAGAGCTGGGACCAACGTAACAAAGGCTACCATCAGTAACACACTACGCCGCCAGGGACTCAGATCCTGCAGTGCCAGACGTGTCCCCCTGCTTAAGCCAGTACATGTCCGGGGCCCGTCTGAAGTTTGCTAGAGAGCATTTGGATGATCCAGAAGAGGATTGGGAGAATGTCATATGGTCAGATGAAACCAAAATAGAACTGTTTGGTAGAAACACAACTTGTCGTGTTTGGAGGAGAGAGAATGCTGAGTTGCATCCAAAGAACACCATACCTACTGTGAAGCATGGGGGTGGCAACATCATGCTTTGGGGCTATTTCTTTGCAAAGGGACCAGGACGACTGATCCATGTACAGGACAGAATGAATGGGGCCATGTATCGTGAGATTTTGAGTGCAAACCTTCTTCCATCAGCAAGGGCATTGAAGATGAAACGTGGCTGGGTCTTCCAACATGACAATGATCCCAAACATACCGCCCGGGCAACAAAGGAGTGGCTTCGTAAGAAGCATTTCAAGGTCCTGGAGTGGCCTAGCCAGTCTCCAGATCTCAACCCCATAGAAAACCTTTGGAGGCAGTTGAAAGTCTGTGTTGCCCAGCGACAGCCCCAAAACATCACTGCTCTAGAGGAGATCTGCATGGAGGATGGGCCAACATACCAGCAACAGTGTGTGCCAACCTTGTGAAGACTTCCAGGAAACGTCTGACCTCTGTCATTGCCAACAAAGGATATATAACAAAGTATTGACATGAACTTTTCATATTCACCAAATACTTATTTTCCACCATAATTTGCAAATAAATTCTTTCCAGATCAGCCAATGAGATTGTCTGGATTTGTTTTCTCATTTTGTCTCTCATAGTTGAGGTCTCCCTATGATGCCAATTACAGGCCTCTCTCATCTCTGTAAGTGGGAGAACTTGTACAATTGGTGGGGACTAAATACTTTTTTGCCTCACTGTATATATATACATACAGTGAGGAACAAAAGTATTTGAACACCCTGTGATTTTGCAAGTTCTCCCACTTAGAAATCATGGAGGGGTCTGACATTCACATTGTAGGTGCATTCCCACTCTGAGAGACAGAATTTTAAAAAAATTCAGGAAATCACATTGTATGATTTGTAAAGAATGTATTTGTCTCGCACTGCTGAACAGAAGTATTTGAACACCTAAGAAACAGCAAGAATTCTGGCTCTCAATGACCTGTTACTGCGCCTTTACAAAGTCCACCTCTACTCAACTCATTAATCTAACTTAGTAGCACCTGTCTGAGCTCTTTAAAGACACCTGTCCACCCCACAGTCAGTCAGACACCAACTACTACCATGGGCAAGATCAAAGAGCTGTCAAAAGACACCAGAGACAAAATTGTGGACCTCCACAGGGTTGGAAAGGGCTATGGGGTAATTGCCAAGCAGCTTGGTGAAAATAGATCAACTGTTGGAGCAATTGTTAGAAAATGGAAGAGGCTAAAGATGACTGTCAGTCTCCCTCGGACTGGGGCTCCATGCAAGATGTCACCTCGTGGGGTATCACTGATGATAAGAAAGGTGAGGAATCAGCCCAGAACTACAAGGGAGGAGCTGGTCAATGACATGAAGAGAGCTGGGACCACAGTTTCACAGGTCACTGTCGGTAGAACACTACGCCGTCATGGTTTCAAATCATGCATTGCACAGAAGGTTCCCCTGCTCCAGTCATCACATGTCCAGGCCCGTCTGAAGTCTGCCAATGACCATCTGGATGATCCAGAGGAGGCATGGGAGAAAGTCATGTGGTCAGATGAGACCAAAGGAGAACTTTTTGGTCTAAACTTCACTCGTCGTGTTTGGAGGAAAAAGAAGGATGAGTTGCATCCCAAGAACACCATCCCTACTGTGAAGCATGGGGGTGGTAACATCATGCTTTGGGGGTGCTTTTCTGCGAAGGGGACAGGACGACTGCACTCTATTAAGGAGAGGATGAATGGGGCCATTTATGGTGAGATTTTCAGCAACAACCTCCTTCCCTCAGTCAGAGCATTGAAGATGGGTCGTGGCTGGGTCTTCCAACATGACAACGACCCGAAGCACACAGCCAGGAGAACCAAGGAGTGGCTCCGTAAGAAGCATATCAAGGTTCTGGAGTGGCCTAGCCAGTCTCCACACCTAAATCCAATAGAACATCTTTGGAGGGAGCTGAAACTCCGTGTTGCTCAGCGACAGCCCCGAAACCTGACAGATCTAGAGGAGATCGGTGTGGAGGAGTCGGCCAAAATCCCTGTTGCAGTGCAAACCTGGTCAGGAACTACAGGAAACGTCTGACCTCTGTAATTGCAGACAAAGGCTTCTGTACCAAATATTAACACGGATCTTCTCAGGGGTTCAAATACTTCTGTTCAGCCGTGCGAGACAAATACATTCTTTACAAATCATACAATGTGATCTCCTGAATTCTGTCCTCAGAGTGGGAATCCCCTGCAATGTGAATGTCAGACCCCTCTTCATGATTTCTAAGTGGGAGAACTTGCAAAATTGCAGGGGGTTCAAATACTTCTGTTCCTCACTGTATGTGTGTGTTTATATATATATATATATATATATATATATATATATATATATATATAAAATTTATTTATTTTTTTATTTCAATATTAATAGTTTTTCTATTTTTTCTTCTAAAAAAATAAATATATATACAGTTGTGTTCAAAATAATAGCAGTGTGTTGAAAAAAGTGACTAAAGCTGAAAATCCTTCTAATAGCTTTTATTTCCATCCACACAAATGCATTGGGAACACGACACATTCTATTCCAAATCACAACATGAAGAAAATACATCAAATTTGTGTTGTTCCTCTAAAAAAATTGAAGAAAAGTGAATATTAGATGGTTAAAAAAAAATCAGTGTTCGTATTCTTCTTTACAAACTCCAACATTCACTATATAAACTGAGAAATGTTTGAAGATTTTGCTTTCCTTTGAATGACTTCATGAATATTTGGTTGTAGTCGCACTGTTTCTGAGAACTGCTGTACATCTGTGTTGCATGGAGTCCCCCAACTTCTGGCCCCTGTGATCAGGTATTCCAGCCCAGGATGATTGGACCACATTCCACAGTTCTTCTCTATTTCTTGGTTTGGCCTCAGAAACGGCATTTTTTATGTCACCCCACAAGTTTTCTATTGGATGAAGATCCGGGGATTGGGCTGACCACTCCATAACGTCCATCTTGTTGGTCTGGAACCAAGATGTTGCACGTTTACTGGTGTGTTTGGGGTCGTTGTCTTGTTGGAACACCCATTTCAAGGGCATTTCCTCTTCAGCATAAGGCAGCATGACCTCTTCAAGTATTCTGATGGATTCAAACTGATCCATGATCCCTGGTATGCGATAAATAGGCCCAACACCGTAGTATGAGAAATATCCCCATATCATGATGCTTGCACCACCATGCTTCACGGTCTTCACAGTGTACTGTGGCCTGAATTCAGTGTTTGGGGGTTGTCTGACAAACTGTCTCTGCCCACTAGACCCAAAAAGAACAATCTTACTTTCTTCAGTCCACAAAATGTTGCACCATTTCTCTTTAGGCCGGTCAATGGGCTCTTTGGCAGATTGTAACCTCTTCAGCACATGTCTTTTTCCCAACAGTGGGACTTTTCGGGGACTTCTTGCAGATAGCTTGGCTTCACATCGGCATCTTCTAATTGTAACAGTCCTCACAGGGAACGTCACACCTTCTTTCATCTTCCTGGAGCTGATTGTTGGCTGAGTCCTCGCAGGGAACGTCACACCTTCTTTCATCTTCCTGGAGCTGATTGTTGGCTGAGTCCGCCCCATTTTGGCTATTCTTCTATCCATTCCAATGGTAGTTTTTCGCTTTCTTCCACGTCTTTCAGGTTTTGGTTGCCATTTTAAAGCATTTGCCATCATTTTAGCTGAGCAGCCGATCATTTTCTGTACTTCTTTTATATGTTTTCCCCTCCAATCAACTTTTTAATCAAGGTACGCTGTTCTTCTGGACAATGTCCGGAACAACCCATTTTCCTCATAATTTTTGAGAGAAATGCAATTGTAACCAGCATGTCCAACATTTGCTGCCTTCCTTCCTTAAATAAGGGCAATAATTGCCACCTGTTTTTCAAAGAATGAATGACCTCACTAATAGAACTCCACACTGCTATTATTTTGAACACGCCCCTTTCAATGAGTGATTCAATGACACAGAATCAGCAGCATGCATGTCATGACTGTTGGGTCTGTTGGATTTCTATGACTCTACTACACCTGCTAGGAAATTATTTGCCATGTAGAAATATCATTTCCACCAAAAACAGCGATTGATCCGGTTAGTGATGTCTGACTGCTAGTATTTTCAACACAACTGTATATTTTTTTTTCACTTTGTTTTTTGGTTATATAGTGGATTGTGCCATTGTTTCATGTAGCGCAGCATTTTTCCACTTCACATTATGATCATCAATGGACAGCCAGAGACTATGTCAGCATTGCAGGATATGAGCAGCTTGCTGCAGTGTGGGTGCCAACAAGTGGCCATATGAATTTGGCCTTAAGCCCTTCTGGTTCTGGTCATCTAGTTTAGTAGCCCAAACCGAAAGAGGACTTTGCTATGTTGGTTAGGGCTAGGACTTACTACCGGGGCCTGTACTATGTGACTGTTTAACATCCATGTGTTTCTTGAATGTCAGGGCTCGCATCTTTACTGTATCTTTTTTTTACTCTTCACGTAGTTGTACCTCAGAATGCCCGGGGTGCTATGGGGGAGCTCCAGCCCCCTCTGGATGCAGAGGCCAACATCCCTGAAGGTCAGTTTCTGAACTGCTTACAGATATGCACATGTAATATATGTAGAAGACTTCCCCTCCCCCTGACTTGTCTCCATTGGTTGGCCTCATCCTGAGTTTCGGATGCCCCCCCAAAGAAATAAAACATTCACACTAAACAACACATCAGGCAGATAGGGGCTTAATCTTCACACTTAGACCTGACAGCTGAGTTGGTCTACATAGGAATACATTAAAGTGTTTTTCTAATTAAGAAAGGACAATAAACCAAGAATATGACACAATAGTCAAGCACTAACCTGACACTCCAGTGAGCAAAAACCTGCTTCCCAAGTAACAAGTGTTTGTTCCACTCTGGTCTCTCCGCCATCTTAAAGAATCACTCTAATAGATGCAGCTGACACATCCAGCTTCCTGGGAGATGGACCGCCTCCCTTCAAGGACACACCTGGTTAATCACACTGCCAGATCTATAGGAATCTCTGGACCTGTGTGGAGGGAGTTGGGCCACTACCCTCCAATAGGCTCACACAGTTTGCTCAGCTCTGTGCTCTGGCTGTGTATAATGTGTGTAGGGATCCCCTCCCCCTCCCTGCAGCTAATAGAAAGCTAGGATAGATGTCTTTGGGAACTCTGTGGAGGAGATGGGTGTGCCAAAGTCATCTGTTGTCTTTACTGATGAGATTGCCCTTTTCACTGTTGCCCACAGATCTATTTGTAGTCAGTGAGCAAACACTTTAATCTAGGCCTAAGGATTCCAAGCTCACTCCCTGGGCCATGAAATCCTCCCAGGCAAGAAATGTAAGCTCTGTGTTCCAGTTATGAGGTGACAACAGCATAGAGTGCTTTCAGGATAATGGACAAAGGTAGACAAGTATTGCATGCTGTTGTTGGTTTTTATTGCAGATAATACATTTTGTTTGGCTTTTTCTACATTGTTCCCCGATCCAGACATTCATGGCCTCATGTGCTGTGTGTGCCGACACATCCAGACCCTGGAGCAAGCCCTGGAGGTGGACTCAGCCGAGGACCAGCCTGGACTTTTAGCCTATATTAAGCAACATTTTAAGTTTTTTTTTTTTGGTTTTAAGATGTTTTTAGATGTTTATAAATTTGTAAATAAATGTTCTATTTCTCTTGGACAGTGCCCTGTGTTGTGGCTTTCTTCAGCCTTTGCAGGTCGGCAATCTTCTTCATTGCAGTTGGAGCTGATCTGCATGTCCCTAAAGCATTGCAGGACTCTGCTAGCTCCAGCTGCACTGGACAATCTTGCTTACCTGGAATTTCTGGTAATGTCCAAACAAAGTATTTTCTGGCAAGTCCAGCTTTAGGACTGTAGCAGATAGGATTGCATGTTTCCGAGAGGTAAAACAGCTCCTTCAATCCTAAGCTGGGATACATAAAGATTGAAGTTGTGTCAAACACCGCCTAGCGGGGCCTCTAGCAACCCACAGCGCAGGGTTCCCCAGGGCGCGGGGTCTAAGTCCCAATCTGCTTACTCACCAGGGCCCCTGATGGTGGGGATGGACTTGGAGCAGACTGAGACCAGGTTGCGACCCCTGAGTACATCCGGCAGTGGTAGAGAGCACTGTCAGGGGTGTGCGGGAAATAGAGCCTGACGTGAAGAGGCTGGCATGCCTGGTAACAGGGACAGATCCGTGCGGGATGGATGGATCATAAGGAGTAGTCAGGCAGTCCAGGTCAGCAACGTGCAGGCAGCGAGGTACCAGAGGAGCAGGCAGAGAATGGTCAGGGTCACAAGCCAGGTTCAGCAACTAACGGGCAGCGCTGTACAGAGGATCAGGCAGAAGAATGGTCGGGTCAAGCAGGAATCAATCAGCAGGGTCAGGATCAATGCAGAGGTCAGCAACAGGAAGCTTCACAGGATCAGAAAACAGGAACAGGACAATAAGACCAAACGGCAACTTGTGTCTGTGCAGGGCTGGTTTAAATATCCCGCCCTACACAGACAGGCGCCTCTGGGTCCCAGTGCCTGCCAGCGCCATCATAGGTGACAGGTGCACCTGGGTCCTAGTGCCCACCTGCCTGCATGTCTTGTCGGACACCTACGCATGTGCAGACTCATGCGTCGCGGTGATCCCTGACATTGCCCCCCCCCTACGGGCAGCCTCCGGCTGCCCAACCGATCTCTCCTCTGTGGGTGGCTGCGAAAAAACTCTTGGACAAGTCTAGGGGCGTGAACGTTTTGGGCTGGCTCCCATGAGTTCTCTTCTGGACCATAACCATTCCACTTAATCAGGAATTGTGTCTGCCCGCCCCTTTTCCTGCAATCTATGATTGCCTCTACTTCAAATTCTACTTCCTCGTCAATGGTTATGGCCTCCGGGGGTCTAGACCTCCGGTCCGGGAATGGATCCGGTGTTGCGGGTTTCAACAAAGACACTTGAAAGACTAGGTGTATTCTAAAAGATTCAGGAAGTATGAGTTCATACACCACCTCGTTAATCTTTCGTTTTACTCTGAATGGACCCATGAATTTTGGTCCTAATTTTCTTGATGGGCAAGACATTTTCAGATTTGTTGTGGTTAGCCAGACCTGGTCCCCAGGGTGCAGAATGAGTTCTCCTCTCCTCCTCTTGTCGAAGGCCTTTTTATTATCTTCTTGGGCCTTTGTGATAGCTTCTTGTAAGACCTTGTTGTTTGCTGAGAAAAACTGTAGCATATCCTGTGTAGTTGGCACTGGACTTTCTGGAATTGTGTCGGGTAGAAATGTGGGATGGAATCCGTAATTGGTGAAGAACGGAGATTGTTGGGTAGCAGAGTGATTCGCATTGTTGTATGCGAATTCGTCCAGTGGCAGGAGATTCAGCCAATCATCCTGAAGGAAGGAGGTGTAGCACCTAAGATACTGCTCCAGAGTCTGGTTTGTGCATTCCATCTGCCCATTGGTCTGTGGATGATATGCTGATGATAACGACAGCTTGATTCCCAGGGTCTTGCACAGTGCTCTCCAGAATTTAGAAGTGAACTGGACCCCTCTATCTGAGACAATGTCCTTTGGGACCCCATGAAGTCTCACCACTTCTCTCACGAAGACTTGTGCTGTCTCTGCAGCCGATGGTGTGTTTCTCAGGGGCAGGAAGTGGGCCATCTTGGACAGGCGGTCCACAATCACGAAAATGGCAGTGTGATCTTGGGATGGTGGAAGCTCCATGATGAAGTCAATGGAAATCATCTCCCATGGCCTATTAGGTATTGGTAAGGGTCGTAGCAGACCCCAGGCCTTGCTCCTGGTGGGCTTGTTCCTCTGGCAGATCGCACAGGTCTTCACGTTTGCTTCACAATCTTTAATCATGCTTGGCCGTTTGGTACTGTCAAACACCGCCTGGCGGGGCCTCTAGCAACCCACAGCGCAGGGTTCCCCAGGGCGCGGGGTCTAAGTCCCAATCTGCTTATTCACCAGGGCCCCTGATGGTGGGGATGGACTTGGAGCAGACTGAGACCAGGTCGCGACCCCTGAGTACGTCCGGCAGTGGTAAAGAGCACCGTCAGGGGTGTGCGGGAAATAGAGCCTGACGTGAAGAGGCTGGCAGGCCTGGTAACAGGGACAGATCCATGCGGGATGGATGGATCGTAAGGAGTAGTCAGGCAGTGCAGGTCAGCAACGTGTGGGCAGCGAGGTACCAGAGGAGCAGGCAGAGAATGGTCAGGGTCACAAGCCAGGTTCAGCAACTAACGGGCAGCACGGTACAGAGGATCAGGCAGAAGAATGGTCGGGTCAAGCCAGGGGTCAAGCAGGAATCAATCAGCAGGGTCAGGATCAATGCGGAGGTCGGCAACAGGAAGCTTCACAGTATCAGAATACAGGAACAGGACAATAAGACCAAACGGCAACTTGTGTCTGTGCAGGGCTGGTTTAAATAGCCCGCCCTACACAGACAGGCGCCTCTGGGTCCCAGTGCCTGCCAGCGCCATCATAGGTGACAGGTGCGCCTGGGTCCTAGTGCCTGCCTGCCTGCATGTCTTGTCGGATACCTACGCATGTGCAGACTCATGCGTCGCAGTGATCCCTGAAAAGTTGTCTGCTTGCTGTCTGCAGCTACTCCCAATCTTGGTTTGCTTCCTCTTGTGAAATGCTGCAACAGTTTACACAGAACACTCCATTCACGTTACATTGTTCACGTTTGGAGTAGCTCTTCATTCCATCCAGGGACTTCTACATAGCTTGGTGGAGTGTAGTTGTGCAGACTGCCAAAAGGGGGTGCAGCCAAGTAGACAATGTGTGGGGGATCCTGTGGCCCAACTCTGTCAAGATGTCTCCCATCACCTCATCTCTAGTTGGGATTGGCATTACACAGAAGTCACATGACTTGAAAGCTGCTCTTGGATTGACTATCAGTTATGGATGAGACCAGTTACATGCAATGTCCCCCAGAAAAGAAGGGGCCCTAATGGGCAAATTGTCTATCTGCTCCACACATACCACTTGGATCCAACTTGTTCCTCATTCACATGTCAGTGTTTTGACAACAAGAGGTGGGGAGGGAATGAAGTGAGGAACAAGTGTCCACTGGGCACATAAATTCCATAGGCACACACGTCTAGAATCAGGCAGCTAAAGATCCTATGCTCCCCAACCAATCTCGGGGCAAGATGTTACACGGGGTGTAAAGCAGACTTAGTCTGGGTCCAGTTAGTCCAGCATAATGATAGTCCAAACAACAGAAGGCCTTCTTCTTATTCTCCCAACTTTTCTGTGTCTCTAGCATTCCTTGGCAGGCTTACTGTGTGTAAGTTGTGTCCTGGTGTCACGCCTGGTGTCCTGGATATTACACACTTCTTGTATAGTGTGTGTCAATGAAGTAGCACAGGGAACGTATTTGGACGACAGTGTCAGTCTCTGGGGGGGGTGAGTGTTCCATGCAGGAGTCTTGGCCAAAAAGACAAAAGCTAGCCGACACTTAGAAAACAAGCTGCAATATTGTGTGTTCCCATATTGGGGAACGTTAGCCTTGCCCACAGAGTCCACTGAGAATTCTAAGCTCCCTTGGGGCAGCCAAATGGTTAGCAGATAATGGCCAACCGCTACATGTGCCAGAGAACTTGTGTGATGGGGAACAGCTAAAACTATTTGCAGGACAGACCACCAGGTGAAAGCAGCAGAAAGGCCAAAGAGTCTAACCCCCAATGCCTCTGGAAGGGTCACCTTTTAGTTTTCTTTCTGAAGTGCTGCTTTTTTAGTGTTCGCTATTTGGAATTATTGGCAGCCATACTCAGAAAAGCACCTGTGTTGGATTCCCGACATGACCAAGCCACCATTATTACCCCAAATGCATTTCTGACAATTTGAAAGACACGTTCTGCTACTTTCCAAATAATGTTTATTATAAAAAAAAACATAAAAAATTAACGGGGAAGAGGAGACTGCTGCTGCAGAGGGGGTGGGTGTGGGGGTTGGGGAGGTACAGTGTGTGGGGGGCTGGGAAAGAGTTGTAGGGAGGGAGTGCTGGGGGAGAGGTTGAATGGGGGAATGGAAGACAGGGAGAATGTGGGGAGGGGCATTTGAGGGCAGAAGAGAGTGGGCAGGATGTGGAAGGTAAGGGTGGAAACGGGATTGAGAGGAGGGGCATGTAGAAACAAGGGGAGGGGGTGTGAAAGTGGGGGTGTGGTCAAGGGGCAAAGTGGAGTGTGAGGAAGGTGCAGAAGAGGGATCCATGGGGAAGGAGGCATACTGGTCTTCCGGTGGGGTTTCTTGAGGGGGTTGCTCCAGAGTCGGTAGTTCCAGAATCAGCACCTCCAAGGCTTGTTCCCCTGCTGCTTCCCGGGCACTTTCAGCAGGGAAACTCTGTGGCAACCTTGGCATTGGCCCCAAACTACTACTGCACGGGGGTTGGGAGCCTCTGGCCGAAGGTGCATTTTGTTCAGCCCCTGCTTGACATAAAGCCCGGATATCATGACTAAGGTCCTGCAGCGCTGTAGTCTGCTCCCTGACCGCGGTGACAAGTCCAAGCAGGGCTTCATGTTGGAGCCCCAGTAACCTTTCTATATTACTGGATGCATTAGCCTCCTTTGCTCCCATAATCTCTCCATGTTGAACAACAGCCTTTCCCCAAGCTTGAGAAGGGGGCCGGGTCCAGGTAGACAGGGTGCCGATCCAGCTGCATCCAATGTTGGCTGCAAGGAGAAACAAACAAAAAATGAAAGAGTGTTTAACACACAGCAGAAGGGTACAGTAGGACAGGGGCCTCGTCTGACACCAAACACTAGATCATGTTCTTGTCCCACCCCTAGGACCAGGTATTGGTGAATGCCTTTCCCTAACACATTACACTGGATGAGCATTTGACTGAAATGAATGGTTTGGCATCTTTACCCAGACTGATACCTTCCTGCTGATTTGTCACATGCACATCACTCCCTCCAGCTCCTGACTAAGCAATGATCCAAAAAAAGTTGCACATCACGGTGCCAAATCCTGCCCAGCCAGGAACGGAGTTATACTCTAAATGGGTGACTCATTAGGGAGAACATCTTTAGCATCTCTTACCGGAGGTTCAGGCAACTCAGGTGGAGGTGACGGCATTTCACACAAGTTTGGAGTGCCTGAACTTCCCTGCACCACAATAAACTCATTGAATGGAAATGTAAACAATCATGAGCTCTTTTGAGCTTTAATTTTAACAAGGATTTGGCTGGAGACCTTAAAATGAGACTTACTGATTCCAAGTGAAGTGGAGGAATGCTGCCAGTTCTGCCACCCATAGTGGTGACCAAAGTGTGTTTGACCTTCCCTTTGTGTGGCTCAAACCTGAAGGTGAGCGGCACGATTGGGAGGTGATGGGTCCCTGTAGTGGATCATTTCCTGTATATTGAGCAGGCATGATATATGATGTCACTAAACACCAAACACATTGGATATTCTGGGACTGTCAGAGTTGAGCATGTTGACGTTGGTCAGATTACATGTATGTGTTTACATGCGTGGAATGTTTTTGTGTCTGGGAGAAGTTGTGAAGTTGCGAGGACGAGTCTGATTTGGAACGCTCGGGAGATGTCAGCTAGTTAGTGATTCCTTTCCTCAGGAATCCCAGAGATCCGTCCCCTCCTGTTATGGGCTATGGCTTGCTACAAACCTTTCCTATGTCGGAGATCTGCTCTACAAGGGGACATCCTGTCTATTGTTGGCCAATGTCCGATCACCTGTAGGTGGGCATAACAGTGTTAGGAAGGATTTATAAAGATGCTTCGTGTCCTGTGATGTATTCCAAGAAATGGATTTTACAGGTCATTGATGCCATTTGTTACTAAGAAACAGGAATTGTTCATTGCTGAAGGAGCCCCTAGAAACCTTTGGAGGACCCCTGGCTGAGAAAGGCTGAACTAGGCAGTCATATATTTCTGTCCCCCTTGGTGGGAGTGGAGGTGACCCCTCTATAAGGATCTACAGTCCATACACACCCAGCACAAGGCTGGGGTCACACTACCAGACGCTTCTCGGGGCTGCAGTTCCTCTGAGCTCCACAAGGTGGGGATCTCACTTCTACCCAGACAGGAAGTCTATGGAAGACAGACAGGAAGTGATGTCAGGTTCAGACAGGAAGTGATGTCAGGTACAGACAGGAAGTGATGTCAGGCACAGACAGGAGTAGAAAGGAGACGTTGGTAGAAGTGGCAGCAGAGGAGGTAATAAGATGTTATGTTCTATTTACACCCAGTAACCAACCCCCGTCCTCTTCCTCCATAGCCACGTCCGTCCTCTTCCTCCATAGTCACGTCCGTCCTCTTCCTCCATAGTCATGTCCAACCTCTTCCTCCATAGTCACGTCCGTCCTCTTCCTCCATAGTCACGTCCATTCTCTTCCTCCATAGTCATGTCTGTCCTCTTCCTCCATAGTCACGTCTGTCCTCTTCCTCCACAGTCACGTCCGTCCTCTTCCTCCATAGTCACGTCCGTCCTCTTCCTCCACAGTCACGTCCGTCCTCTTCCTCCGTAGTCACGTCCGTCCTCTTCCTCCACAGTCACGTCCGTCCTCTTCCTCCACAGTCACGTCCGTCCTCTTCCTCCACAGTCACGTCCGTCCTCTTCCTCCGTAGTCACGTCCGTCCTCTTCCTCCGTAGTCACGTCCGTCCTCTTCCTCCATAGTCATGTCCGTCCTCTTCCTCCATAGTCATGTCCGTCCCCTCCCTCCATAGTCACTGTGACGTCTTTTATCTCCAGCAGATGATGATACACACATATATAGTGTGGGAACCCAGATGAACCCCTTCAGGGGCAGAACATTCCCCCACTTCCGGGGCCGGAACATTCTCCTCATTGTGGAGAGGTGTCACCTTCTCACCTCATCAGTCTATACTAACGGATTTTATGACTTTAGTTAGAGGCGGGGGATGGGGGGATATTTAGGGGGATTGGAATATCTATGTCTTTGTTTCATAAGATTCAAATAGGAAGAAAGAGAGAAAAATGTCATTTGTAGTAAATGTCCTGAACACAATGTATACCGTCCTCCACTCATTCTGACGGACGCCGTCCTCCACTCACTCTGACGGACGCCGTCCTCCACTCACTCTGACGGACGCCGTCCTCCGCTCACTCTGATGGGAATACATTGGACCTTGTTTTCTCCCATCTTTGCACTCCCTACAACCTCACAAACACCCCCTTTCCTCTCTCTGATCACAATCTCATCACCTTCACAGTCTCCTCATCTTCAATCACCTATCCCTCCAAGCAGCCAACAATTACCCGCAGAAACCTTCACAACTTGAACCCGGCTCCTTTCCACTCTGCAACTGACCAACTCTATGACAGAATCTCTCCCCTGTCCTGCCCTGACCTGGCCACTGCTGTCTACAACAGTTCACTATCATCCACACTGGACTCACTTGGTCCTCTAACCACACGAAGCATCAGGCCCCGACCATTACATCCGTGGCAGACTGACCACACCAGACATCTTAACCACCTCCCATCCACCCGTTGTATATAAATGGCCGGATGGTGGCAGTGCAAGGTCAGGTGGCCATTTATAAATGGACTCCCCGCCCCCTGCTTATGCGCATTTCCTGAGAGCATGCAGCAACACGAATACCGATCAACGTATGGGACCTCTCTGTGAGGTCCCGATCATGTGATTACCGATTGGCCAATCAGTGATCACAAGATGTCACTTCAGACCAGGGGTGGACTGACCATTTGGAAACTCGGCACTACCCGAGGGTCTGGGGTCAGTAGGGGGCCCCATGAGATGCCCCTGGTACCTTTTTCATAAGCTTTTTTGAGTTTGGGAAGGACACGCATGATCCCCTATTGCCCGGGGGGCCCCATGAGTTGTCAGTCCACCCCTGCTTCTAACATTGCTTACTACGTGTGAAATCTGTGAATGATCACAAAGGTCACATGGTACAAGGCTATTCACAACAGACTTGTACCATGTGACAAGCAGTGACCAATCACAGCTCACACAGTAGTTCTCAATGGCTGCAAGAATGCAGCCAGAGAGAAGGAGAAATTATTGCTTTTACAGCCTTTATGGGTGTAAAAGCAATCAGAGTAAAAAAAAAATCTTCATCACCCCCCACAAGTACTACAGTGTCACCATGGTGACACTGTACTGCTAGGGTGACAGTATGTAAAAAAAAACAACATAAATAATAATATAAAAAAATTTAAAAATGTAAAAAAAAGTTTAAAAGTTATAATTTTTGGTTATAAACTAATTTGGGCTATTTTTTTTTTTTTTACTAAAAAGATAACGGAATAAATTTTGGCCAAGATTTATGATGAAATATTATTTGCAAAATTTTACAAGTAAAAACTTTTTTCAAAATTTTTGGACTTTTTCATTTACATAGCAAAAAAATAAAAATCCCAGTAGTGAATAAATACCACCAAAATAAAGCTTTATCTGTCTCAAAAAAACGGTAAAAAATTAATATGGGCACAGTGTTGCATGACCGCGCAATTGTCATTCAAAGTGTGATAGCGCTGAAAGCTGAAAATTGGCCTGGACTGGAAGGGGGTGAAAGTGTCCAGACTGGAAGTGGTTAAGAGACTTACAATTCCTCCCTCTATGCTGCCAAACAAGCCTACTTTGTCACTCTCATCAATAGTTTGTCATCCAGTCCTCATCTTTCTTCTCTACTTTTAACTCTCTACTTTCTCCACCTCCACCCAGTACCTCACTCACTGCTCATGAGATTGCAAATCATTTCAAAAACAAGATTGATACAATTCGTAGGGACATCACCACTGCACAGACATCCATCTCACTTAGCATACCTTATACTAAACCTCCCTCAACACTTTCCTCTTCTGACCTCGCTACTCCCGAAGAGGTCACTAAGGTTTTCTCAGAAGCCCGTCTCACCACCTGCCCCCTGGATCCTGTCCCCTCACAACTACTACGGTCACCCTCTTCTTCCATCCTATGCTCCCTCACTCACATCTTCAATCTTTCCCTCTCTACTGGTGCCTTCCCCTCCCCTCTAAAGCATGCGCACATCACTCCCATACTTAACAAGCCCTCCCTGGACCCCACCAACCTGAACTACTTAAGACCCATCTCCCTGCTGCCATTTACCTCTAAACTCCTAGAACGCTTAGTCTACAATCGCCTGAGCTCCTCCCTCACCGACAACAACCTTCTTCACCCTTTACAGTCTGGCTTTCACTCTCTACACTCCACTGACACTGCCCTACTAAACCTCACTAATGATCTACTACAGTAACTGCTAAAACCAATGGCCACTGCTCAGTACTCATCCCAACCAATGGTCACTGCTCAGTACTCATCCCAACCAATGACCACTAATCCATACTCAATCCAACCAATGGCCACTACTCCATGCTAATCCAAACCAATGGCTACTACTCCATACTAATCCCAACCAATGGTCACTACTCCGTACTCATCCCAACCAATGGCCACTACTCCATGCTAATCCAAACCAATGGTCACTACTCCGTACTCATCCCAACCAATGGTCACTACTTTGTACTCTTACTGCTTGAGTTCTCTGTGGCTTTTGATGCCGTTGACCATCCCCTCCTCAAAAAACTCCACTCTCTTGGCCTCCGAGACTCTGCTCTCTACTGATTCTCCTCCTACCTATCACAGCGCTTCTTCAGCATTACCTATAACTCTGGCTCCTCCTCTCTACTCCCTCTCTCTGTAGGGTTCCTTCAAGGTTTTGTCCTTGGACCCCTTCTCTTCTCCATCTACACCTCCTCCTTTGGTCACTTAAAAAACTCCCATGGCTTTAAGTACCATCTCTATGCTGATGACACACAAATCTATCTTTCTACCCCTCACCTCACCCCTTCAGTCTCCTCCTCACCTCACCCCTTCAGTCTCCTCCTCACCTCACCCCTTCAGTCTCCTCCTCACCTCACCCCTTCAGTCTCCTCCTCACCTCATCCCTTCAGTCTCCTCCTCACCTTGCCCCTTCAGTCTTTTCTCGCATTACTAACCTACTGAGTGACATATCGGCATGGATGTCACTCCACTTCCTCAAACTCAATCTTTCCAAAACTGAGCTCTTAGTATTCCCCCCAGCCCGTGCCCCCTCCCCCTGACTTCTTCATCAAGACCAATAACACAACCATCAGTCCCTCCTCTCATGCCAGGGTACTAGGTGTAATCCTAGACTCCCATCTGTCCTTTCAGCCCCAAATCCAATCACTGTCCAAATCTTGTAGACTTCACCTCTGCAACATCTCCAAGATACGCCCGTTCCTAACCTCGGAAACCACTAAGCAACTTATTCACTCCCTTGTTATATCTCACCTTGACTATTGTAACTCCCTCCTCATTGGCCGACAATCCCCTCTTCAGTCTATCATGAATGCTGCTGCCAGACTCATCCACCTTACTAACCGTTATGTATCTGCCACCCCTCTCTGCCAATCCCTCCACTGGCCTGTACTCAGTGTCCTCCACCCCTCTCTGCCAATCCCTCCACTGGCCTGTACTCAGTGTCCTCCATCCCTCTCTGCCAATCCTTCCACTGGCCTCCACTCAGTGTTCTCCACTCCTCTCTGCCAATCCCTCCACTGGTCTCCATTCAGTGTCCTCCACCCCTCTCTGCCAATCCCTCCACTGACCTCCATTCAGTGTCCTCCACCCCTCTCTACCAATCCCTCCACTGGCTTCCCATTGCTCAATGGATAAAATTCAAACCATTAACAATAACATATAAAGCCATTTATAACTCTGCCCCAAATTACATCACCAATCTTGTCTCTAAATATCACCCAAACCATCCTCTCCGCTCCTCCCATGACATCCTGCTCTTTAGCTCCCTTGTCTCCTCCTCCCATGCTCAGCTCCAGGACTTCTCCAGAGCTTCCCCCATCCTCTGGAACTCTTTACCCCATTTTATCAGACTATCACCTACTTTGCTCACTTTTAGGCAATCTCTGAAAACCTATCTCTTCAGGGAAGCCTCTCCTGCCCTCAGCTAATAATGGAATCTTCTACTCTTCCAACCAATCCATCCCCCACAGTTACTACCTTTTGTACCACTAGCCCCTCTCTCCTAGATTGTAAGCTCCCAGGATCAGCCCCTCCTATCCCTCTTGTATTGATCTGTATTGTTGCTGTATTGTCTCCCGTTATATTGTAAAGTGCTGAGCAAACTGTTGGCGCCATAAATCCTGTATAATAATAAAAATGCCCTGAAACCATATTTCTTCATAATGATCCCAGTCTCAGATATTCATCTAAAATGTGATTAGTAAAGTCTCCGGAGTACATGGAGATCTGAGAAATATGATGTGTCCATGCAAAGCCCAAAGACAAAGGTCATCTTTCATGTTTGGAGAGGTGGGACACACCCAGGAGAGATGTACAGAAACCTCACAGAGCGCCCCCCACAACTCCTCCTCCCAATGCCCCTCCATCCAGAGTCAGAGAATCCTATGACATCACACTGACCTCACAGCTCCTCCTCCCAATGTCTCTCCATCCAGAGTCAGAGAATTCTATGACATCACACTGACCTCACAGCTCCTCCTCCCAATGTCCCTCCATCCAGAGTCAGAGAATCCTATGACATCACACTGACCTCACAGCTCCTCCCCCCAATGTCCCTCCATCCAGAGTCAGAGAATCCTATGACATCACACTGACCTCACAAGCCTATACCCTGCGTAGTGTGGGGGTCCTGTGGGGGGGAATTATACCTCAGCCTGAAGTGGGGCTTTAATAAAATGGAGACCTGAATGGAGAGGTGAGGAGGATTCTGGGAATATCATTTGATGTTACTATTTGTGTTCAGATGTAGAGTTTTCCTCCTGTGAAGTCTGGAGATCATATGACATCACATTGCCTCCACCTCCCTCCCTGATAGAAGAGAGAAAGAAGAAGAAGATTCTAGAAGTCACCAGAGAGATCACTGAGCTGCTGACAGGAGAGGTGAGCGGTGCCGGGAATTCTGGGACATTCTCCAGTAACAGACAAGGGATGTGTCTGGATGGTGACTGTATCATTGTGTGTGTCAGGTTCCTATAAGGTGTCAGGGTGTCACTGTCTATTTCTCCATGGAGGAGTGGGAGTATTTAGAAGGACACAAGGATCTCTACAAGGACATCATGATGGACAATCAGCCGCCCCTCACATCACCGGGTAAGAGGAGACTTTATTGTAAAGGAGAGAGCAGTACGGAGGATCCACCTAGATCCCCCATCATCTGATAAACACATAGAAACAATGGATTCAGTCAGTGTGTGTGTTTCCTACAGATGGATCCAGTCATGGGAACCCACCAGAGAGATGTCCCCGTCCTCTGTATTCCCGGGATTCCACACAGGAAGGTCACACCATCCCTCACCATCATCAGGTAGATGATGACAATTATTGGTAGTTGTGATTTATACACAGCATGTTTGTTACAATGAATGTTTTATTATATCTTTCAGAGTGGAATCCTCGGGGATGATAATATTGATGTTAAAGAAGAGTATAAAGAGGAGGATGAGGAGTATGGAGTGATGGAGGAGTTTTCAGAAGGACACAAGGATATGATGGAGCCACCTAATACCAGGAACCCACCAGAGAGATGTCCCCGTCCTCTGTATTCCCGGGATTCCACACAGGGAGGTCACACCATCCCTCACTATTACAAGGTTGGTGGGATGGAGTATCTAGAACATGGACTCATGAAGACAATGTGTGGAGTTCTTTTATGTGACCTTATATTTTACAGATGATATTTTCTCTCATTTCCTTGATTTAGAGTGGAGATCCAATCAATATCAAATTTGAGGTTAAAGCAGAAGAAGAAGAGGCGTATGTGAGGGATGATCAGCAGTCTATGGAGGAGGATGGAATAACGGGGACATTTATAGAGGAGGACACTCCTACAGAGATCAGCACAGGTGGGTCATGAACACTAAATCCATTCCTCCACCCATACTGCTCACTGATTGGTCCAGAGTAGGGCGGGGACTGGGTGATATCAGCCTGTAATCCCCTGGTCACTTTCCTGAGCTGTGTTCCCCGTCCTGTATTCCTGGATTTCTCTCGGATAATCTTCCTTCTCTGTGCTGCAGACACAATTTATGTATCTAGACTGGATTTATGGAGGTTCTGAGGCTGAACTGGCAGCAAAATGTTCATTTTCACCATAGACATTACTTGACCTAGGCACCTGGGGTGTGTGCTTTGGGTCTTCTGCCCCATCACCGGGTCTAGTAAAATCTCTTATAGAACAAGTCTCCTAGGGCTACTTGTTCTGTTGTCTGCTGGCTGTGCCGGGTGGAGGGATATGTCTGTAGTGTCTCAGACCCAAGTCACTGAGTGCAGTCTCAGGAGATGGGAGGCAGCGGTGTGGGATCTCTGCAACTTGTCTACAGTAAACATTTAAGCTTCCACTGATTGCTGAATACCAATATTATGTCCCCTGCACTATATACTCTATGTTGTACATTACATACTCCTGACCCCTGCACTATATACTCTATGCTGTACATTACATACTCCGGACCCCTGCACTATATACTCTATGTTGTACATTACATACTCCTGACCCCTGCACTATATACTCTATGTTGTACATTACATACTCCTGACCCCTGCACTATATACTCTATGTTGTACATTACATACTCCTGACCCCTGCACTATATACTCTATATTGTACATTACATACTCCTGACCCCTGCACTATATACTCTATGTTGTACATTACATACTCCTGACCCCTGCACTATATACTCTATGTTGTACATTCCATACTCCTGACCCCTGCACTATATGCTCTATATTGTACATTACATACTCCTGACCCCTGCACTTGATACTCTGATGTACGTTACATACTCCTGACCCCTGCACTATATACTCTATTTTGTACATTACTTCTGAGAACATCTTAGTGACCTCTTCAGTAGTAGCGAGGTCAAAAGAGGAAAGTGTTGAGGGAGGTTTAGTATAAGGTATGCTAAGTGGGATGGATGTCTCTGCAGTGGTGATGTCCCTACGAATTGTGTCAATCTTGTTTTTGAAATGATTTGCCATCTTGTGAGCAGTGAATGAGGTACTGGGTGGAGGTGGGGGTGGAGAAAGTAGAGAGTTAAAAGTAGAGAAGAGACGACAAGGACTAGATGACAAGGTATTGCTGAAAGTGACAAAGTAGGTTTGTTTGACAGCATGGAGGGAGGAATTGTATGTGAAGAAAGCAGATTTATATCGGGTGAATGCTTGCTGGGATTTGGTTTTACACCACAATCGCTCCAGCGCATGACTATGTCTCCTAAGATTTCTGGTGTGGTCAGTCTGCCACGGATGTAACGGTCGTGGCCTGATGCTTCGTGTTGTTAGAGGAGCAAGTGAGTCTAATGTGGATGAAAGCAAACTGTTATAGAAAGCAGTGACCAGGTCAGGGCAGGACAGGGGAGAGATTCTGTCATAGAGTTGGTCAGTTGCAGAGTGGAAAGGAGCCGGGTTCAAGTTGTGAAGGTTTCTGCGGGTAATTGTTGGCTGCTTGGAGGGATAGGTGTTTGAAGATGAGGAGACTGTGAAGGTGATGAGATTGTGATCAGAGAGAGGAAAGGGGGTGTTTGTGAGGTTGTAGGGAGTGCAAAGATGGGAGAAAACAAGGTCCAATGTATTCCCATCAGAGTGAGTGGAGGACGGTATACATTGTGCTAATGCAAAAGATGAGGTTTGTTGAAGAGTTGGGATGTAGCCGGGTTGTTGACATTAATAGGGATGATAAAATCTCTGAGAATGATAGTTTGTAGTTCAGAGGAAAGAAAGTAGGGTATCCAGGCGCAGAAATCATCAAAAAAGTGGGACACGGGTCCAGGAGGCCGATAGATCACTGCAATCCTCAGAGAAATTGGAGAAAACAGCCGGATGCAGTGAGTCTGGAAAGAAGAGAAGGATAGAGAGGGAGGGTTAGGGAGGACTTGAAAGGTGCTCAGTGGGGATAGAAGCAAACCAACCCCACCACCTTTCCGACCACTGGGTCTGGGTGAGTGGGTCCAGAGGAGGCCTCCATAGAAAAGTGCCGCGGGAGAAGCAGAATCTGCTGCTTGAAGCCAGGTTTCTAATCGCTAGTAGGTTAAGGGAGTCGGAGACAAAAAGGTCATGGACAGAGGTGAGATTATTACAGACAGAGCGGGCATTCCAGAGCGCACATGAAAAAGGGAGGGTGGTTTTTGGGAGCACGGGGGCAAATATTAAATTGAGGGGATTGCGGCTATTCCTGGATGAAAGACGGTGCCTGGTGTGGGGGTGAGATAGTGGAGGACCAGGGTTTGGGGATATATCCCCAGAGGTTAGGAGAAGGAGGGTGCCTGTTGTGGTGGTGAGATAGTGGAGGACCAGGGTTTGTGGAGATATCCCCAGAGGTTAGGAGAAGAAGGAGGGTGCCTGGTGTGGTGGTGAGATAGTGGAGGACCAGGGTTTGGGGAGATATCCTCAGAGATTAGGAGAAGGAGGATGCCTGGTGTGGGGGAGATATCCCCAGAGGTTAGGAGAAGGAGGGTGCCTGGTGTGGTGGTGAGATAGTGGAGGACCAGGGTTTGTGGAGATATACCCAGAGCTTAGGAGAAGGAGGAGGGTGCCTGGTGTGGTGAGATAGTGGAGGACCAGGGTTTGGGGAGATATCCCCAGAGATTAGGAGAAGGAGGAGGATGCCTGGTGTGGGGGTGAGATAGTGGAGGACCAGGGTTTGGGAGATATCCCCAGAGGTTAAGAGAAGGAGGGTGCCTGGTGTGGTGGTGAGATAGTGGAGGACCAGGGTTTGGGGAGATATCCCCAGAGGTTAGGAGAAGGAGGGTGCCTGGTGTGGTGGTGAGATAGTGGAGGACCAGGGTTTGGGGAGATATCCCCAGAGATTAGGAGAAGGAGGAGGATGCCTGGTGTGGTGGTGAGATAGTGGAGGACCAGGGTTTGGGGAGATATCCCCAGAGGTTAGGAGAAGAAGGAGGATGCCTGGTGTGGGGGTGAGATAGTGGAGGACCAGGGTTTGGGGAGATATCCCCAGAGCTTAGGAGAAGAAGGAGGGTGCCTGGTGTGGTGGTGAGATAGTGGAGGACCAGGGTTTGAGGAGATATCCCCAGAGATTAGGAGAAGAAGGAGGGTGCCTGGTGTGGTGGTGAGATAGTGGAGGACAAGGGTTTGGGGAGATATCCCCAGAGATTAGGATAAGAAGGAGGATGCCTGGTGTGGGGGTGAGATAGTGGAGGACCAGGGTTTGGGGAGATATCCCCAGAAGTTAGGAGAAGGAGGGTGCCTGGTGTGGGGGTGAGATAGTGGTGGACCAGGGTTTGGGGAGATATCCCCAGAGGTTAGGAGAAGGAGGGTGCCTGGTGTGGGGGAGAGATCCCCAGAGGTTAGGAGAAGGAGGGTGCCTGGTGTGGTGGTGAGATAGTGGAGGACCAAGGTTTGGGGAGTTATCCCCAGAGATTAGGAGAAGGAGGGTGCCTGGTGTGGTGGTGAGATAGTGGAGGACCAGGGTTTGGGGAGATATCCCCAGAGATTAGGAGAAGAAGGAGGGTGCCTGGTGTGGTGGTGAGATAGTGGAGGACCAGGGTTTGGGGAGATATCCCCAGAGATTAGGAGAAGAAGGAGGATGCCTGGTTTGGGGGTGAGATAGTGGAGGACCAGGGTTTGGGGAGATATCCCCAGAGGTTAGGAGAAGGAAGGTGCCTGGTGTGGGGGTGAGATAGTGGTGGACCAGGGTTTGGGGAGATATCCCCAGAGGTTAGGAGAAGAAGGAGGATGCCTGGTGTGGGGGAGATATCCCCAGAGGTTAGGAGAAGAAGGAGGATGCCTGGTGTGGGGGTGAGATAGTGGAGGACCAAGGTTTGGGGAGTTATCCCCAGAGATTAGGAGAAGGAGGGTGCCTGGTGTGGTGGTGAGATAGTGGAGGACCAGGGTTTGGGGAGATATCCCCAGAGGTTAGGAGAAGGAGGGTGCCTGGTGTGGTGGTGAGATAGTGGAGGACCAGGGTTTGGGGAGATATCCCCAGAGATTAGGAGAAGAAGGAGGATGCCTGGTGTGGGGGTGAGATAGTGGAGGACCAAGGTTTGGGGAGTTATCCCCAGAGATTAGGAGAAGAAGGAGGATGCCTGGTGTGGTGGTGAGATAGTGGAGGACCAAGGTTTGGGGAGTTATCCCCAGAGATTAGGAGAAGGAAGGTGCCTGGTGTGGTGGTGAGATAGTGGAGGACCAGGGTTTGGGGAGATATCCCCAGAGATTAGGAGAAGAAGGAGGGTGCCTGGTGTGGTGGTGAGATAGTGGAGGACCAGGGTTTGGGGAGATATCCCCAGAGATTAGGAGAAGAAGGAGGATGCCTGGTTTGGGGGTGAGATAGTGGAGGACCAGGGTTTGGGGAGATATCCCCAGAGGTTAGGAGAAGGAAGGTGCCTGGTGTGGGGGTGAGATAGTGGTGGACCAGGGTTTGGGGAGATATCCCCAGAGGTTAGGAGAAGAAGGAGGATGCCTGGTGTGGGGGAGATATCCCCAGAGGTTAGGAGAAGAAGGAGGATGCCTGGTGTGGGGGTGAGATAGTGGAGGACCAAGGTTTGGGGAGTTATCCCCAGAGATTAGGAGAAGAAGGAGGATGCCTGGTGTGGTGGTGAGATAGTGGAGGACCAAGGTTTGGGGAGTTATCCCCAGAGATTAGGAGAAGGAGGGTGCCTGGTGTGGTGGTGAGATAGTGGAGGACCAGGGTTTGGGGAGATATCCCCAGAGGTTAGGAGAAGGAGGATGCCTGGTGTGGGGGTGAGATAGTGGAGGACCAGGGTTTGGGGAGATATCCCCAGAGGTTAGTAGAAGAAGGAGGATGCCTGGTGTGGGGGTGAGATAGTGGAGGACCAGGGTTTGGGACTATATCACCAGAGGTTAGGAGAAGAAGGAGGGTGCCTGGTTTGGGGGTGAGATACTGGAGGACCAGGGTTTGGGCCATATCACCAGAGGTTAGGAGGAGGATGCCTGGTGTGGGGGTGAGATACTGGAGGACCAGGGTTTGGGGAGATATCCCCAGAGGTTAGGAGAAGGAGGGTGAGGAAAGTAAGATGGGAGCGGGATGTACACGAGCGCACATGCCTTCCAGTCCTGGTGTTTGGGTCAGCAGGAGAGTGAAGTATCAGCAGGAGGTGATGAGAGCAGTAGTGGGGAGATGGTAGCAGTGAGGGGGAGATGTACAAGTTTTGGGGTGGAGCAGAGGGGTAAAGAAGTGAGATTTTGGGAACGCAGGAAAGTAATATGAAAAGGAGTAGAGGGGACATAATAAAAGGTACACGGAGTGGGACTTGCTGGGAAGGGGTTAATTTGGCCCCTGGGATGATCTGGAGGACCCCTCAGAATTCCGGGACCATACAATGACAGACCACAGGAGCAGGTTGGTTCTAAGTATGCTCATTTATTAGTAGCAAAAGAAGGATTTAAATACAATTATGGAGGGAGGATGTCTCTCCATCCAATCAGATTATTACAACCAATATCGATTCAACCAATCAGAACATCATTAGCTAAACGTATTTCATAACAGGATCTCATCCCAATAAGTATTATTATATAAAAATACTGTGTTTTGCAGAAATCAAAGTCCAATATCTGTAGCTGGCGTGATATGACACATTTCCGGCAGGTTGACATGACATATTAGAATTTGTATAAACAGTAGCCGAGTAAATACTCCGTATTGATTTCATCAACGTTCTCTACCTGTGAGATGTTAGTATGTTTCAGAATTATTGAAATAGATTTTAGAGAGGTATTAGAGATGAACCCTTTCCCCCACAGGACTCAGACTTGTAGGAGATGTTTCCCGGGGTGTTTGCTCGCAGTCTGTCCAGCATGCAGGAGAGTTTCTTGTTGTTGTATCTTCCTGCTGCTTGAGTTCTGCTTTAATTCAACTGCTGTGTTCAACTGTGTCTCTGCACTCCATCAAAACAGCACTCATGCAAAAGCAGCACCCCATCTGTGACTATGCGCCCCATCTGTGACCACCCCCATGAGCTGATCCAAATTTATAAGGAGATGGCCAAATGAACACTCATCTCCACCCCAATTAGGAACTGATAAGGATCACATGAATAGGGGGGATGTTTCTCAAACAGACCAGACACAGGCCACAGTCATTAAAAAAGGTGCAACAAGAGGTGAGAACTAATCAACACAGACCGATATATATATATATATATACACTATTTGTTCTGAAATTAAAAGGAGTCAATGTGCTGTTGTAGTTTAGAGTGGAGAGCAGATAGCAGCATTTCCTGTGAAAAGCAGGGAAGGTATGATTAGACTGCTGTGTTCAACTGCGTCTTAGCAATCCTTCAAAAACAACACTTACGCAAAAGCAGCACCCCATCTGTGACTATGCCCCCCGATCTGTGAAATGCTCCTGACCCCTGCACTATATACTCTGCTGTGCATTACATACTCCTGACCCCTGCACTATATACTATGTATTGTACATTACATACACCTGACCCCTGCACTATATACTCTATGTTGTACATTACATACTCCTGACCCCTGCACTATATACTCTATGTTGTACATTACATACTCCTGACCCCTGCACTATATACTCTATGTTGTACATTGCATACTCCTGACCCCTGCACTATATACTCTATGTTGTACATTACATACTCCTGACCCCTGCACTATATACTCTATGTTGTACATTACATACTCCTGACCCCTGCACTATATACTCTATGTTGTATGTTACATACTCCTGACCCCTGCACTATATACTCTGTGTTGTACATTACATACCCCTGACCCCTGCACTATATACTCTATGTTGTACATTACATACTCCTGACCCCTGCACTATATACTCTGCTGTGCATTACATACTCCTGACACCTGCACTATATACTATGTATTGTACATTACATACACCTGACCCCTGCACTATATACTCTGTGTTGTACATTTCATACTCCTGACCCCTGCACTATATACTCTATGTTGTACATTACATACTCCTGATCCCTGCACTATATACTCTATGTTGTACATTACATACTCCTGACCCCTGCACTATATACTCTATGTTGTACATTACATACTCCTGAGCCCTGCACTATATACTCTATGTTGTACATTACATACTCCTGACCCCTGCACTATATACTCTATGTTGTATGTTACATACCCCTGACCCCTGCACTATATACTCTATGTTGTACATTACATACTCCTGACCCCTGCACTATATACTCTGCTGTGCATTACATACTCCTGACACCTGCACTATATACTATGTATTGTACATTACATACACCTGACCCCTGCACTATATACTCTGTGTTGTACATTGCATACTCCTGACCCCTGCACTATATACTCTATGTTGTACATTACATACTCCTGACCCCTGCACTATATACTCTATGTTGTACATTACATACTCCTGACCCCTGCACTATATACTCTATATTGTACATTACATACTCCTGACCCCTGCACTATATACTCTATGTTGTACATTTCATACTCCTGACTTCTGCTCCCCCCCTCCCCCCACTGCAATATATACACATAATATGGATTCTCTTTTGTTCCCCCCATTTCCTCCCAGCTGGACATTTTATATGGGATGATGTGATTGGAGCACAGACTTTTACATGGTGATAATAATGTGATAACATCCTCCAACTTTGGACCCTTAAACAGAAAGTGATAATGAGGGAGGAGTCAATACCCCAATGATGGTGGTCTTCAGGATCAGTCCAGTCTTCATCTTGGTTGTTCTCCCCCCATCCTCACTCTCTGACCTCTGGTGGGGCTCAGCCCCGCTGTTCTTCATGACTAAATCATGGACTAAATAAGGAAGTGCAGTACTTTTTGTGTTGGGAAGATGGTGATGAGTGATAGAGGGGGTGGGGACCCTCGTCCTATAATCCCCTCATCACTGTCCCTCCTATAAAAGACAGTTCTGGTTGTTTCCTCACTCTCTGACTAAGGTCCATGAATAAAGAAATGACCTGGTAGGAGATCAGAGGAGCCATTTCCTAGTTCCCTTGAGGGTGGAATTGTAAGCTCCTCAGAGACCAAGCTGCCTGATGTGGGTGGAGTCCTGGTTTGGGGGAACCAATCAGCTCCTGTCTAGTAATCCTCTTTGTCTTTGTATTTTAGTCCATGGCCGGGAGATGAGGAAAACCTCCGAGGATTGTCTCACTTTGTCTCCAGACTGGAAAGTAGAAGATGAGGACATCACACAGTATAGTCCAGGAGAAAACCCGGCTCCCTCCAATGTCCATCCGGCACCACCCAGTGTAGATAGACCATCGGATTCCTCGTATCCTGAGGAACCTCAGACTGTGCGGGACCGGGCCGGCCTTCCAACAGGGAAGAGCTTCTCCTGTCCTGAGTGCGGGAAATGTTATTCACAGAAGTCCCATCTTCACAGGCATCAGAGATCTCACACAGGGGAGAAGCCGTATTCTTGTCCTGAGTGCGGGAAATGTTTTTCACTGAAGTCAAGTCTTTGCAGCCATCAGAGATCTCACATGGGGGAGAAGCCTTATTCCTGTCCTGAGTGCGGGAAATGTTTTTCACAGAAGTCCAGTCTTTACAGACATCAGATATCTCACACGGGGGAGAAGCTGTATTCCTGTCCTCAGTGTGGGAAATGTTTTTCACAGAAATCCAATCTTTACACACATCAGAGATCTCACACAGGGGAGAAGCCGTATTCCTGTTCTGAGTGCGGGAAATGTTTTTCAGACAAGTCCAGTCTTCACACACATCAGAGATATCATACAGGGGAGAAGCCGTATTCCTGTCCTGAGTGTGGGAAATTTTATTCACAGAAGTCCCATCTTTACAGACATCAGAGATCTCACATGGGGGAGAAGCCGTATTCCTGTCATGAGTGTGGGAAATGTTTTTCACAGACGTTCAGTCTGCACACACATCAAAGATCTCACACAGGGGAGAAGCCATATTCCTGTCCTGAGTGTGGGAAATGTTTTTCAGTGAAGTCCAGTCTTTGCAGACATCAGAGATCTCACACAGGGGAGAAGCCGTATTTCTGTCCTGAGTGAGGGAAATATTCCTCACTGAAGTCCTGTCTTCCTGTACATCAGTGATTATAACGTTGTAGACAGATCAGACCGGGGTCAGTACTTATTGGGGGTGGAATGGGGAAAGATGAGGGGAGGGCTATGGCAGATAAGAAGGTTCCCATGTTACAACCAGTGGAATTGGTATCATTTGTATTAAAGTAAAACAATTACAGAAAATCCATGTGAACAAGGTATCGGTGAATGGACAAGGTGTCGGTGAATGGACAAGGTGTCGGTGAATGGACAAGGCGTCGGTGAATGGACAAGGCGTCGGTGAATGAACAAGGCGTCGGTGAATGAACAAGGCGTCGGTGAATGGACAAGGCGTCGGTGAATGGACAAGGCATCGGTGAATGGACAAGGCGTCGGTGAATGAAAGTGTTTGTTCCCCAATGCCAGAAGTGTGCCCAGCACAATAGGTGAGTTGGAAGGTTTGGTGCATGAAGAGAACTAGGACTGAATTGGTATTGCTGAATCTTGGCTTCATTCCTCACATGACTGGGCCATTCATATTCCTGGCTAGGTTCTCTTTCGGAGAGACGGGGGAAATAGGAAAGGGGGTGGAGTCTGTCTCTATGTGAGAAGTGATCTCAGAGCGAGTGTGAAAGAGGACCTAGTTGATGGAGAGTGTGATGAGGCTGAAGTATTATGGGTGGAACTGCACATGGGGGGCGGTACTACAAAGGTCATCATTGGAGTTTGTTATAGGCCTCCCAGTGTTAATGAGGAGGTGGAGACTCAGCTCCTCCCACAGATGGAAAGGGCTGGGACAGTGATAATAATGGGGGATGGTAACGACCCGGAAAGTGACTGGAGTAATGGAACTGCCGGTGTAAACACAAAACAACCCCTCCTGCCCTCTATGGCCCAGAACTGATCCTCCCTATGCAGGAGAGGTGAAGATGAGTCCAGGACAGAAGTAGGACTCTCAAGTATTTGAAAGTGGGGATGTAGTTGGCCTCATGGAGTGTGTTGTACGAGCGAGGGAGATGAATGCCCAAATAATCCAGGTAGGAGGTGGGCCAAGGAAACTATCATTCTGTTTTACAGAGGAAAGGGAAATGTATGGAGTACAGAGAATAGGACTGGCAGGGAGGTGTTGGGTTGGACCAAAGTAAGTAAAAGATCATCGGCAAACAATCTGACTTTACCCAGTTCAGGACCGACCACCACACTTATACTGCGGCAGGGCAGTCCCGCTTCTCCAGATCACATACAGTACATGTACACGTGTGAGCCCACCGCCCTGACTATGCTGTCATTCAGTACATCACAAGCTGATTATCAGGTCCAGGCCAATGATTTCTGGCCTGGACCTGCTGATCACCTGGACCTGCTGATCACCTGCACCTGCTGATCCCCTGTACAGAATCAGAGATCTTCCTGTGTCCATATTTATAAACACAGGAACTGGAAAGGTACACTAGTGAAGAGGAACACAAATAATACAAAGTATTCCCACAAGCAGCTAAAAAAGGTGATCAACAATCAATAAACCAACTTATCAGTGAATTCAACTAAAACAACGCTTCCCAAACTTGAACATATAAATGTGCAAAAATGTCAATAAATAGAAATACAGCGCAGCGCTTTCCTTAATTGCTTTAAGTCCGCCCTATAATAGAAATACTGCCACAGGGCGGACTCCCTGCACAAAATCATGTGTATATATGTGGTTCATGCTCCCGCGGTGACCGGGGACGTGTGTGCATGCACGCACCAACCTGCCGTTGCCATGATTCAGTTCCTGACCAATCATCAGATTCAGGCCAGTGATGTTCGGTCTGGATCTGATGATCGATCCCTGCCCTATCAGAGATCTTCCTGTACCTGTGTTTACATTACACAGGTACAGGAAATGATGAAATCTTCCCTCTCTGAGCGCATTCCGTCCCAGAGAGAGAAGAAAGCAGATCCACGCACTACACACACAGTAAAATCACATTTAGGACACATTTAACCCCTTGATCGCCCCCAGTTAACCCCTTCGCTGCCCTGTCACCAGTGTCATTAGTACAGTGTACATATTTTTTGCTGATCACTGTATTAGTGTCTCAGGCAACTTCAGATAGCGTTAGCGTCCCTCCCAGATGGTGTCAGATTGCCCGTCACTACACCAGTCATCACATTTAACCCCTTGATTGCCAGGACGACGCTCATATACAATAAACCTCCATTGCTAGTTTAGTGTCTGAATGGATCAATATCTTTGATTAGATCAGCACTATACCAGCATTCACACACCTGCCAGCACCTGCATTTAGCCCCTACGTTTACCCCCCTTCTCCCCCAGCAAGTGCAGTGTCAGTAGGTCACTGTCACTTGATACATTGCACACAAAACCGCAGTGTTCGCAAAATCAAAAAGTCCTTGACAGCCAGGTGCTCTTTTTCCCGTGAGTCGCACTAGGTACCTATACATTTAGTGGCCAAAATGTCCAATAAAAGGTAAACTAGTGAAGAAGCCTACAGGATTCTGAGCATGTCAGGTGAGAGCGAAGGGGAAGACTCACTGATACAATCAGCCTCAGAATACAAACCTGCAGACAGCAGCAGCACCCTGACAGATAACTCAGACGATGGAGAAGAGGTCCCTGCTAAGGTCAGGTGTACCCGACCCCATTCCCAGGTTCCTGAGGTGGTACAACCTCTGCATGCAGCAGAGTGCCAGTACTAGTGCCGCACTACCTTTTGGTGAACTGGCGAGCACCAGCTGCCTAGTACATCCTGGTCTTATACATAGCAGCACTGCAGTATCACTTGGTGACATGGCGAGTCCCAAAAGTGCAGTACAAGCTGGTGCGGTGGTGAGTACAAGTATTGTCCCGCAGCCACCAAGAATCCGCACACAGGCTCATAGAGCCCCTAGTATCCTTCTGGATGTGCTTGCAAATCCCAATTGACAGCCCACAAATTCTGCAGCTCCCGTACTTCCCCCATTCACTCCCCAACCCGGAATTCAGGTGGAAACAGCCAATTTAAATACTCCCCTTGATTTTTTGGAGCTGTTTTTCATGGAAGATCTGTATGCATTAATTGTGGATTAAATCAATGTATAAATCAGTTTATCGCCACCAACTCAAGTTCAAACCTTACCAGACTATTTGCATGGAAACCTAATACGTTTTCCAAATTTAAGGTTTTTTTGGGCCTAACCCTCAACATGAGTATTACTAAGAAAAATGAATTGCGGTCGTATTGGTCCACAGACCCGATTCATCATATGCCATGTTCTCTGCTGCCATGGCCAGGCATAGATATGAGAAGATATTGCATTTTATGCACTTCAACAACATCTCCTCGGGGTGACCCTGAATTTTACTGACTCCACAAAATTAGGCCCCTCGTAAATCACCTCAACCAAAAATGTGCAGATGTCTATACTCCCCAGCAAAAAATCTGCGTTGATGAGTCCCTCATTAATTTTTATGGCCACCTGGCATTCAAACAATTTTTCCCCAGCAAGCGTGCCAGATATGGGGTCAGGGTTGGCGCTATCCTGGTATTTCTGGGCCTCCAAAACTGTGATATGTAGTGAGGAAGTGAAATGAGGAAGTTATGCACTTTCAGGCTTTCAAAGTGGTCATTGGATTTCAGGTTCCTGTATGTGGCTAGGCTCCCAAAAAGCCTCACACATGTGGTATCCCCATACTCGGTAGAAGTAGCAGAATGTATTTGGGGTGTAATTCCACATATACCCATGGCTTCTGTGAGAAATATGTCACTTAAGTGACAATTTTGTGTAAGAGAGAAAAAAAAGAAGAAAAAAAATCTTCCATGGACTCAACATGCCTCTCAGCAGATAGCTTAGGGTGTCTTCTTTCTGAAAAGGGCTCATTTGGGGGTGTTTGTACTGTCCTGGTATTTTAGCACCTCAATAAATGTGATGAGTAGTCAGAAAGTAAAAGCTGTGTAAATTCCATTATCTATCCCATAGATTGTAGTTCTATACCTTTCACACAAACCAATTAATATGCAGTTACTGGGATTTTTTTTTTTTTACCAAAGACATATAGCAAAATACATTTTGACCTAAATTTATGATGAAATTTGACTTAATTGGATATTTTTTATAACAGAAATGAGAAAATATTGTTTTTTTTTTCAAAAGATAGAGAATTAGAGTTCCAGAATTCCATCGTTGGGCGTTTGGTTGTATGAGTTTGTTTTTGGAGTAGGTGGTAGAACGTACAGAGATGGGAGCTGGAAGGTGTAGAGCTGTTGAAGAGTGTTATGAGGCCCATGGGCTGAGTGTTCTCACAGCAGTGCAGGTGAGGTAGCATATGTCTAATTCTGAGGAATTTGTAGAAGTCTTTCTGGTCCAGAAAATAAGTGAGGCTGGGATCCTGAAACGTTCTTATGTAAGTGTTGTTCAGCAGATCTTTGACAGAGTAAATGCCCTTTGTGTACAAGTTTACAGGTGGATATCTTCAGATAGGAGTTCCAAGGTGAGAAGAGAAGACATTGCAGAACATTTTGCAGTATGTCCAAAGAGGATTACGCCAAAGAGTTCCACATTCATATGATTGGTGTTATGGTGTCCAGGAATTCTGGTCAGTTTCTATCATTGCACCATGGAGAGTATTCTTCCCATCCACACTGCAGTGTAGTATGATGGCTGTAGGATGGAGGATAGGAAGTGTCGGTCTCGGGAGGAGAAATAAAGCACAGCGGATCATAGGTACAGATCTATCGAATTTGGACACAGCTATGCCAGCAGACTAAAAAAGAGAGCAAATGGCATAGTGATCCATCCCGGTTACAGTGTGTTTGTACCTATGATAAATGACAGGCTAAACCCACCTGGAGACTTTCTCCAAACCTGGAGTGTGCTGAGTTCTTGGAGAACGTCTACACAGTGTTTCCAGATTGGCTTTATCACCCCAACGAGCTCGCTCCAGTTCATGGATGTCATCATTATGTTTGGAGGATCTCACCAGTCAGGAGCCTTTCCTGTCATCCTACATGTTCCCTTCTGAGGATTGTTCTATCCCTGTACTTTGTTTAACATTTTCATTATGAGAGGATTGATATATATTTTTATACTTTAAAGCAGGGCTTAAAATTTCGAGTCTAGACCTACTTGCCAGGCAAAAATTTTACTCTCCACCATTTGCCCCACCCCACCTTGCCCAGGTCTGTCTCCAACCCCACCCCCAGCCCTGCCCCCAACCCCGCCCCTAGCCCTGCCCCCAACCACACCCCCTTAAAGCTTATGAAATTACATTTTTCTTTAGAATAAAGAGTCCAAAATATAAAAAACTGCAATTATAACATAACTTTATGTCAATTTAAACATCACAGCAATAGCTTAATAGCAATGGGGTGCAATCAAAATATCACGTTTTACAGCTTTAAACCTGCAGTGAACATTTTGTATTTTTTTGTTTATCTCCTGCATCTTTAGTAACTAAAGTCTCTTTTAAAAGATGTAAATTTAGTTAATGTAATTTACCTTAAGCTGGCGGGTGTAGTGATGTGCAGTGCTGGTGGGTCTCTCCTTCAAGTGTCTCCCACGCCGGTGTAGAGCGGGCCTCTCCTCGTGTCCCCCAAGGCAATATAGAGCAGGCCTCATGTCCCCCAAGGCAGTGTAGAGCAGGCCTCATGTCCCCCAAGGCAGTGTAGAGCGGGCCTCGTGTGCCCAAGGCGATGTAGAGCATGCTCCATGTGCCCCTAGGCGGTGTAGAGTGGGCTCCATGTCCCCCAAGGTGGTGTAGAGTGGGCCTCGTGTCCCCCAAGGTGGTAGAGAGTGGGCCTCATGTCCCCCAAGGCAGTGGAGAGTGGGCCTTGTGTCCCCCAAGGTGGTGTAGAGCGGGCCTCGTGTCCCCCAAGGTGGTAGAGAGTGGGCCTCATGTCCCCCAAGGCGGTGGAGAGCAGGCCTTGTGTCCCCCAAGGTGGTAGAGAGTGGGCCTCATGTCCCCCAAGGTGGTGGAGAGCGGGCCTTGTGTCCCCCCAAGGCAGTGGAGAGCGGGCCTCATGTCCCCCAAGGCAGTGGAGAGCGGACCTCAAGTCCCCCAAGGCGGTGGAGAGCGGGCCTTGTGTCCCCTAAGGCAGTGGAGAGCGGGCCTCGTTTCCCCCAAGGTGGTGGAGAGCGGGCCTCTCCTCGTGTCCCCCACAGCGGGGGAGAGCGGACCTCTCACCTCTCCTCGAGACCCCCCGCGGCAGTGGAGTGCGGGTGTCTCCTCCCAGCGGAGGAGAGCAGACCTCTCCTGCACCTGTCCCCTCAGCGGCACTGCCAGTGTAATGACGGTGCCAAAGAAGAAGCCGGAAGTCGGAAACCGGAAGTTGGAAACTGGAACTCGGCTTCACAATGAGGCTTGGAGCTCCATCTGTGCTCGCCACACAAGGATTTCTCTTCGTATTTGACGAGCGGGCGAGCTGCTTTTTCAAGCCCTGCTTTAAAGAATCATTTTACATTTTCTTCACCAAAAAGATTGATTTCAGAGGGAATCTGTTTTAATGTATTTTCTATATGTAATAAAATATCTTTGTTAAATCATTGGCTACATAAGAGCTAGAATTATATTTTCTCTTATTGTGTGTTATATTTGAGTTTCCCTGGTAGCCGTGTAAGGCAGATATTTTACAGGAGTGATTATTCAGGCTGTTCACACCAATGTGTTTTTTAGTACTTTTTGTTTTCAGAAACACACTCCAGTCCATTAAATATGGTTTCCTATGGGACATGTTCACATCTAGGCTTTTTTCAACTGCTGTGTTTTTGGAAAGGGTCAGCATTTTTGATACAACCGAGTTCTATGGAGAATTTGCTGAAATGCATGGTTGTGCATTTTTGCATTTTTATTGTGCCCAGCAAAAAAAAATGACTTTGGAAAAAAAAATAAAACTGAACAAAACACGAAATGTGCCACAAAGGTATCACAAACGTATCAAAATGCAAGTGTACAATCCAAACGTTCCTGCATTAAAAATGGCGGTTTGTATAAGTGGGTGCTGCAGCGACCGTCGATCGGAACCGAACAGAATCAGTGAGGGAAAATGTCACCAGCACACCGAGGATCACCAATATGGGGCCAAAAGTTTTACTGAATGATCACATAGTTACAGCAAGGCAATGTTTCGGAGACTCGCAGGACCCTTTGTCACATGCCTGATGAAGGGGTCCTGCGAGACTCCAAAACATTGCCTTGCAGTAACTATGTGATCGTTCATTAAAACCTTTGGACCCATATTGGTGATCCTCGGTGTGCTGGTGACATTCTCCCTTACAAACATATCAAAAACACATAAAAAATGCAAAATGAACTGCGAAAAGAACAAAAAGCAAACTAAAAAGGTGTGAACAGAGCCTTACAGATGTTTCTTGGGGTTGCAGTTCCTCTGAGCTCCTCAAGGTGGGGATCTCACTTCTACCCAGACAGGAAGTTTCTATGGAAGACAGACAGGAAGTGATGTCATGTACAGGCAGGAAGTGATGTCAGGTACAGACAGGAAGTGATGTCAGGCAGGAAGTTCCAAGTGGTTTTGAAGTAGAGAAGAGACGTTACCAGAAGTGGCAGCAGAGGAGGTAATAAGACATTATTTTCTATTTACACCCAGTAACCCCTGTCATGTCCGTCCTCTTCCTCCATAGTCACGTCCGTCCTCTTCCTCCATAGTCACGTCCGTCCTCTTCCTCCATAGTCACGTCCTTTCTCTTCCTCCATAGTCACGTCCGTCCTCTTCCTCCATAGTCACGTCCGTCCTCTTCCTCCATAGTCACGTCCGTCCTCTTCCTCCATAGTCACGTCCGTCCTCTTCCTCCATAGTCACGTCCGTCCTCTTCCTCCATAGTCACGTCCGTCCTCTTCCTCCATAGTCACGTCCTTCCTCTTCCTCCATAGTCACGTCCGTCCTCTTCCTCCATAGTCACGTCCGTCCTCTTCCTCCATAGTCACGTCCGTCCTCTTCCTCCATAGTCACGTCCGTCCTCTTCCTCCATAGTCCTGTTCGTCCTCTTCCTCCATAGTCACGTCCGTCCTCTTCCTCCATAGTCACGTCCGTCCTCCTCCTCCATAGTCACGTCCGTCCTCTTCCTCCATAGTCACGTCCGTCCTCTTCCTCCATAGTCACGTCTGTCCTCTTCCTCCATAGTCACGTCTGTCCTCTTCCTCCATAGTCACGTCCGTCCTCTTCCTCCATAGTCACGTCCTATCTCTTCCTCCATAGTCACGTCCGTCCTCTTCCTCCATAGTCATGTCTGTCCTCTTCCTCCATAGTCACTGTGACGTCTTTTATCTCCAGCAGATGATGATACACACATATATAGTGTGGGAACCCAGATGAACCCCTTCAGGGGCAGAACATTCCCCCACTTCCGGGGCCGGAACATTCTCCTCATTGTGGAGATAAATTCTAGTAATATGGTCCTCTAAACAAACAGCACTGACAATAAATAGACAAGACAAGGACCATCCTGACCATACATGGCCTACAAAGGACAATGATGACACTACACAGGCAGCCAATGGGCAATCATTACACTATGCAGCCAACACAATGATGGAGTGCCGGGGTCAGGAGTATGGAGCATAGAGCCCCTTACATTGCTGCTCAGGAGGAAGAAAACATTCCCCAGCCGGCCATGAAGAATATGTTCCATCATTGGTGTCAGAGGGAGGGAAATACTGAGGGAAGTAGAGGACTGAGGGGTCTCTGAGGAGGTAGTGGGACTAAAGAACTCTGGATCCTCTGAGGGTTTCCTGCATCTGAAGGACTCTGGGACCTCTGAGGAGGAGGAGTAACTGAAGAACTTTGGGAGCCTGTTAGGAAGTAATAGGGCTGAACAACTCTGAGAGGTTAGTGGGGCTGAAGGACTGTGTGGGGTCTCTGAGGGGGTATTCAGGCTGCAAGGCTCTGAGGTAAGAGGGGGCTTTAGGGCTCATAGGAACTCTTGGTCTCTGATGGTCCTCCCACCCCACCTTCACTTACTTTTCTGACCTCCTTAAAGAACTCCTGCCAGCACGTGTAGGGATTCTTCACCTCACCATCTCACTGGTCAACAAATATATAGCAAGACACAAAATAGAACAAAGAAGGACACTTGGTCCTTGGGGAGGTCTGTTTGCATAGCATTAACCACTTCCAGACCGGACACTTTTACCCCTTCCTGTCCAGGGCAATTTTTAGCTTTCAGCGCTATCACACTTTGAATGACAATTGCGCGGTCATGCAACACTGTACCCATATGAATTTTTTACCATTTTTTTGAGACAGATAAAGCTTTATTTTGGTGGTATTTATTCACCGCTGGGATTTTTATTTTTTTTACTATGTAAATGAAAAAGTTCAAAAATTTTGAAAAAAAGTGTTTTTTTAAATAAAATTTTGCAAATAAATAATATTTCATCATAAATCTTAGCCAAAATTTATTCCGTTATTTTTTTAGTAAAAAAAAAAATCCAAATTAGTTTATAACCAAAAATTATAATTTTTAAACATTTTTTTTTACATTTTATTTTATTTTTTTATATTATTATTTTTTATTTTTATTTTTTTTTTTACATACTGTCACCCTAGCAGTACACTGTCACCATGGTGACACTGTAATACTTGTGGAGGGTGATGAAGATTTTTTTTTTTTTTTTTTACACTGATTGCTTTTACACCCATATAGGATGTAAAAGCAATCATTTCTCTTTCTCTCTGCCTGCATTCTTGCAGCCATTGAGAAGTACTGAGTGAGCTGTGAGTGGTCACAGCTTGTCACATGGTACAAGCCTGTTGTGAATAGCCCTGTACCATGTGACCTCTGTGATCATTCACAGATTTCACACATAGTAAGCAATGATGTCACAAGTGACATCTTCCTTACTACTTTGCATGTGATCACTGATTCGCCATTCAGTGATCACATGATCAGGACCTCGTACAGAGGTCCCGTCCGACAATCGGTGTTTCACTGTGTCCGGAGGACACAGCGGACACCGGATCGCGGTGGCGCGCGCTCCCAGGGAGCGCGCACAGCTAGAAAAGGCGGGTGCCGTTTATGAACGGCAACCCGACCCTGGACTGCCACCGCCCTGCCGTTTATAAACAGCAGGTGGACGGCAAGAGGTTAATGCTTAATGGGCGGACAGTCCAATACCTTCCCATGACACAGAATCTGGCAGTGCCCGGTACTAGAATTCAGAACCTCAAAAATCCACTGCCCCTCTGTACAATGTCCTGGAAATGTCAGAATACTTGGCAACTAAGAGATCAAACCCTTCCCCCTGCTGTCCTCCTCCTACCCACACATAGAAGAGATGAGAACAGACTCCTCCCCCACAGCTCTCTACTCCACCAGTAGCATCCTCCTGCTACCCAATCCCTTCTCTTACTGAAGAGAGTGACAGTGACATCACTCCTGTCAGTCAGCAGGCTGCTGGAGATTGGAGCCTTGCAGCTGGAGTTCTGCCAATTATCCTGATTATCCAGCAATTCCAGCCAAAAATCAGCAATTCAACATTCTCACAGCACTGCCTCAGAGCAAACAGGTCATAGGAAGGATCGTATTTATCATTCCTTGTCTGCAGATCTAAAACTCATCAAAACCAGTTCAGAGACCAAACAAACCCAACAGAGAAAAGGGGATTTCTGATGCAGCAGGTCAAGAGGGTCCCGGAACCTTGAAGATTTAGTAAACACTAAACAGTCCAGACTAAACGTGTTCCCATGGGGGGAGTAGTTCTTCAATGTCCAGCAACCCTCCTATTCCCCCCTCACATCCACATCCTATTATTGTGTGACCAATACCATCCAAATCATTCTTACTTTCATTTCCCAAAGTTATCCGTCTACAAGGAGACCTGTATAGATCACATGATGGCACCAATGAGGATGGAGGAGGACCGGAGTCACATGACTGAGAAGATACTAAACTTCACCCTGGAGATCATCTACCTGCTGACCGGAGAGGTGAGGAGGATTCTGGGAGGTCACATGACATCACTCTCATCTCTATTAATAAAACACGGACCTGACCGGAGAGGTGAGGAGGATTCTGGGAGGTCACATGACATCACTCTCATCTCTATTAATAAAACACGGACCTGACCTGAGAAGTGGGGAGGATTCTGGGAGGTCACATGACATCACTCTCATCTCTATTAATAAAACACGGACCTGACCGGAGAGATGTGGAGGATTCTGGGAGGTCACATGACATCACTCTCATCTCTAATATTAAACACAGACCTGACCGGAGAGGTGAGGAGGATTCTGGGAGGTCACGACATCACTCTCATCTCTATTAATAAAACACAACCCTGACCGGAGAGGTGAGGAGGATTCTGGGAGGTCACATGACATCACTCTCATCTCTATTAATAAAACACAGACCTGAGCGGAGAGGTGAGGAGGATTCTGGGATTCTAACATGATATTCCTATTGGTTCCTCAATACAGAGATTTCCTCTTCTGAAGTCAGGTGATCATATGACCATCACAGTGCCTCCATGTGACTCCCTAAACCCTGAGATACACAACATGCAGAAGATTCTAGAAGTCACCAAGAAGATGATGGAGCTGCTGACAGGAGAGGTGAGCGGTGCCGGGAATTCTGGGACATTCTCCAATCACTGATAGTATCATTAGGATCTGTACATTATCTGCATTGTTACCATTGATGTCATTTTATTATATATTCAGAGTGGAATCCTCGGGGATGATAATATTGATGTTAAAGAAGAGTATAAAGAGGAGGATGAGGAGTATGGAGTGATGGAGGAGTTTTCAGAAGGACACAAGGATATGATGGAGCCACCTAATACCAGGAACCCACCAGAGAGATGTCCCCGTCCTCTGTATTCCCGGGATTCCACACAGGAAAATCACACCATCCCTCACCATTACAAGGTTGGTGGGATGGAGCATCTAGAACATGGACTTGTGGAGATGATGTGTGGATTTTTCATGTAATCTTATATTTATATATTTGGTGAAATTTCTCATTCTCTTGGTTTAGGGTGAAGATCTGATGTATATAAAAGTTGAGGTGAAATCAGAAGAAGAAGAGGCGTATGTGAGGGATGATCAGCAGTCTATGGAGGAGGATGGAATAACGGGGACATTTATAGAGGAGGACACTCCTACAGAGATCAGCACAGGTGGGTCATGAACACTAAATCCATTCCTCCACCCATACTGCTCACTGATTGGTCCAGAGTAGGGCGGGGACTGGGTGATATCAGCCTGTAATCCCCTGGTCACTTTCCTGAGCTGTGTTCCCCGTCCTGTATTCCTGGATTTCTCTCGGATAATCTTCCTTCTCTGTGCTGCAGACACAATTTATGTATCTAGACTGGATTTATGGAGATTCTGGGGTTCAGCTGGAAGCTAAATATTAATTCATTGCCTCTGCTCAACGTAGACACCTGTCAGAGCCTGGACTTGAACCCAGGACCTGTACTGTGTCTGGTAGTAACTCTTCGCACTGAGCTACCTGATATAATGGACGGCACTTTGCTTAATCCATTGCTGTGTTTTCTGCTGAACCTTGAACTCTTTGCTCCTCCCATGAACTTCCTGATTTAAGCCATGTCTCTGCACTTCCTGGTTGGCAGATTATTGTTCCTTCTCCATCCAATATCTTGCCCTTGTCTCTCCTGCTACCTTCTGTACCTTCACTACTGACCTGGAACCACTTGTTACTGACCCTTGGCTTGTTTATTTACTACTACTGTGACCTGGTACTAACACGCAGCAAAACCCATACCCACCATCTGGAGCTCTGGTGATACTGGTTACTGCTTAGACCCCGCACCTCAGGTGAGCCCATGTCATCTGTCAGGGTGACCTGCCTGTATACCTATCCTGTTGGTTGGTCTTCTTCTATAAATACTGGTCTCTGAGCCTGAGCTCTGACCAGCACAGAAAAATCTGACCCAAACATGGAGGCCGCTATAGCCTACCAAGAAAAATGTTCCGAACTGGAAAGTGTAGTAAAGGGGCAACAGGAGAAAATCCATGACTGTAAAGACGATTGCTGGGCATATGTTCCTGTGATGTTGCTAACACAGGCATGCCTCTGTCATGATGAGTGATAGAGGGGGTGGGGACCCTCGTCCTATAATCCCCTCATCACTGTCCCTCCTATAAAAGACAGTTCTGGTTGTTTCCTCACTCTCTGACTAAGGTCCATGAATAAAGAAATGACCTGGTAGGAGATCAGAGGAGCCATTTCCTAGTTCCCTTGAGGGTGGAATTGTAAGCTCCTCAGAGACCAAGCTGCCTGATGTGGGCGGAGTCCTGGTTTGGGGGAACCAATCAGCTCCTGTCTAGTAATCTTTGTCTTTGTATTTTAGTCCATGGCCGGGAGATGAGGAAAACCTCCGAGGATTGTCTCACTTTGTCTCCAGACTGGAAAGTAGAAGATGAGGACATCACACAGTATAGTCCAGGAGAAAACCCGGCTCCCTCCAATGTCCATCCGGCACCACCCAGTGTAGATGGACCATCGGATTCCTCGTATCCTGAGGAACCTCAGACTGTGCGGGACCGGGCCGGCCTTCCAACAGGGAAGAGCTTCTCCTGTCCTGAGTGCGGGAAAGGTTTCTGTTCTATATCCAAACTTAATGTGCATAAAAGATCTCACACGGGGGAGAAGCCGTATTCCTGTCCTGAGTGCGGGAAATGTTTTTCAAGGAAGACCCGTCTTTACACACATCAGAGATCTCACACGGGAGAGAAGCTGCATTCCTGTCCTGAGTGTGGGAAAAGTTTTTCACAGAAGTCCAGTCTTTGCACACATCAGAGATCTCACACTGGGGAGAAGCCATATTCCTGTCCTGAGTGTGGAAAGTGTTTTTCAGATAAGTCCAATCTTAACAAGCATCAGAGATCTCACACGGGGGAGAAGCCGTATTCCTGTCCTGAGTGCGGGAAATGTTTTACAAAGTCTTCCAATCTTTACACACATCAGCGATCTCACACAGGGGAGAAGCCGTACTGCTGTCCTGAGTGTGGGAAATGTTTTTCACAGACGTCCAGTCTTCATAAACATCAAAGATCTCACACGGGAGAGAAGCCACTTTCCTGTCCTGAGTGAGGGAAATGTTCCTCACTGAAGTCCTGTCTTCCTGTACATCAGAGGTCCCACACAACCCTGGAGGTGTATTAGTGCCTTGAGTGCAGGAAATGTCTTCTAGATGAATGTTGCTGGACATCCCAGCTCTCATGTGGGGAAGAAGCACACCCTGATATACACCTCAGATATACTCCATGGCTGATCTTCATCATGGAAGAAACAGTTCATAAGGAGATCAGAGGTCCCCAAAAGACATGGATGAAGTGTGGGACCGGGTTGGCCATTGATAGCAGGAGAAGAATAAAAATGGAGTCCTGCCCTGTGATTGGCTGAGTACATTTTGTGGTGGGAGATTTCACAAACACTTGGAGGTCTTTTTAAAAAAAAATGGTTCTACCTCCTGTATACCGGACACTTCCACCCCATTCCTGCCCAGGCCGACTGGTAACTATCAGCGCTCTCACACTTTGAATGACAATTACACAGTCATGCAACATTGTACCCAAATTATATTTTTGTAATTTTTTCACACAAATAGATATTTATTTTGGTGATATTTAAACACCACTTTTTACCATTTTTTTTGTTTCTTGTTGTTACAAATAAATGGTCTTTCCTTATAAATGTAGACAAAGGTGTATTCTGCGCCATTTCTTGGGTACAATAACCCCAATCAGTGTCTATGATTCAGTGTGTAGGAGAGTTATAGAGTCTACAAACTATGGGATAGATGTCTGAAAATCCATCATGTCTGATGATGGCAGATCTCATTTCTGAGGACCAAAAACACCAGAACGGTACAAATTGTCAGAACTTTATCTGTGAGGAAATAATCCGTATACAATTCATGGAAACAGGCGGGATCTGGAATGAAGGAGATTCCCTACTAATTCTCACAAAGTAACCGACATCCCAGTTCTGTATTTGTGATAATTGGAAGATGAAATAAAACACAATAATGTGCAAAAATATATATTTATTAATAATATAAATCAGTACAAAATGGGGATGAAATCTAATAGGTGATGATAAATAATAAACAATACAAGATAACAGTACAATGATCTAATCCACAATAATGGGGAGAAATACAAGCCAGCAATTACTTCCAAATATTAATGAATTACATCCAACTGTCTGGAAATGTCGTGTAAGAAATCAGTAACTCAGCAACATGTGACAACAGATATACAAATCCCCCCCGTGATCTCTCTACACCCAGATATTCAACGCTCAACGTGTACCTTGCCATGACTTGATCTGGAATCCCATACACAGGCCAATCCAATCCGCTTACAATCTGAGATGAAGATGTAATGTTACATGAAGTAGTCTACCTTGTCATATATATACTGTATACATCCGGATAAACCATTTTGAGTCTAGACCTACTAGCCAGGCACAAACCTTACTCTCCACCAGTTGCCCCACCCAACCTTGCCCAGGTCCACCTCCAACCTCACCCCCAGCCCATCCCCCAACCCTGTCCCTAGCCCTGCCCCCAACCACACCCCCTTAAAGCTTATAAAATTAAATTTTTCTTTAGAATAAAGAGTCCAAAATATAAAAAAAACTGCAATTATAACTTTATTATGTCAATTTAAACATCACAGCAATAGCTTAATATCAATCGGGTGCAATCAAAACATCAAGTTTTACAGCTTTAAACCTGGAGTGAACATTTTGTATTGTTTTGTTTATCTCCTGCATCTTTAGTAACTGCAGTAAAGTCTCTTTTAAAGGATGTAAGTTTAGTTTACAGAAGTATAGCATAAGATAAAGTGCTTATTTTGATGCCAAAAAACATGGAATAATAATTACTGTAAACATGTTGTATTTTTTATCTCCAGCAGAGACCTTAGAGAAGTGCGGCATTAAGAAAAAAGAAAAAAGTGCCTCTTTTGATGGCCAAAAAGCATTGAATAAAATAAATAACAATAGTAAACATTTTGCATTTTTTATCTCCAGCATCTTATTAAAAGAGAGCTTAGAGAAGTAGTGCATTAAGAAAAAACAAAGAAGTGCTTATTTAGATGCCAAAAAACATTGATGTTCAGTTATATTATTATTTCCTCACCCTGAATGTAACTTTTACAGTTTTGAAGGGCCCAGACTGGGGCTAGTAATGCTTTCTCACAGTCATTGGATGTGATGTGTACAGGTGACAGGGAATTACTGGCATAGGCAATGATTGGTTCAGATTGTCTTGTATTTGATCCAGTACAGCATTGATACTGAGGTTTGTGAATCCAGTTCCCAGATAGAAGGGTTTTCCTCCTTCTGGATAAGCCAGGCACGGGGCTTGGGTGAGTTTCCTTGTCAGCTCATTCATGGCTCGCTCCTGAGCCCCCCCCATGTCCATGGTATATTCTTCTTTAGTAATGTCAATAAAGGTTTCCTGATTTCTGCCTAGTCATCAATAAACGTACGTGAGTAATTCATCACACCCACAAATGATCTCACGTCACTGATGTTGGGAGGTGTTTTACACTTCATCACATCTGTCACGGAGTGCCTGCTCCTCTTCTGCCACCCCCCCCCCGGTGCCTGTGTCTCCCCTGTGTCCCCTCACTCTCTGCATAGGATGAGAAGTGGCACCTCTCCCCCCGCCTCTTGTCATCTCTTCACATCCTGATGTACCCTTTAAAGAAAGGCTGCGCAGGATGGGGGGAAAATGTCCACCCGCCGGGGGTTCCAGCGCGGTACTGCCGACCTGTCTCCACATGCCCCCTGGCGGGCGCAGCATGGGCACGAGGCTTCCCGAGCTCTCCACCCACCGGAGACAAATGTTGCACTCCTGAAAGTGCGGCCAGAGTAAGGGGCATGCCTCGTTGCCCCAGCAACCCAACGCTGGACCGGCCGTTGCCAGAGCAACCAGGAAGTGTCTTGCACTCGCTTAAGAAGGCCGGCACAGGACCCAGGTGGGTGTGTGTTCATCCCCCACTCGGGACAGCGTGCTGTGAGGGGTCTGAGCTGTGGCCAGACCCCCACAGCCGGTACGCACTGCAACTCTGCCTAATACTCTGGGGCCAGGATCACCCACTGCTGCCATGCACCAGAAATATCTGCTGTGGGCCCCACAATACGCTGCCTAATACTCTGGGGCCAGGATTACCCATTGCTGCTGTGTGTTTTGTGGATTACCTGCCATGTACTGAGGGTTGTCGTTGCCTGTTGATGACCGCTGGGAGCCAGAAAGAACCCCTGCCAGAACTGTGAGTGTCCATACCCCCGTTTCCCCTGCCTGGACTGTCCGTGAACTCCCCCCCTTATTTCTCCCTACCGGGACTGTCTGAGAGCCCCTCCATTACCCTCCCTAGATGCTGAGTTTCCGCTGATCGCTGTTGTCCCTAGAGGGCTGTGTGAGGGCTGAGCTGAGGTCAAACCCAACAGCCAAGACCCCTCTGAATCCCTGTGAGCCTGCTGTTGTGCCTAGAGAGCTGTGTGGGAGCTGTGCTGAGGTCAGACTCCACAGCCAAGACACCATTGAGTCCCCATAAGCCTGCTACCATGAGTGTCCCTAGAAGCCACCTGCTTCTGAATGTCTGCAAGCTGCTTACTGTGAGTGTCCCTAGAAGCCACCTGCTGCTGAGTGTCTGCAAACCACTTACTGTGAGTGTCCGTAGAAGCTGCATGTTGCGGAGTGCCATGAACTGCCCCTATTGTGTGCCCAACTTACCCTTGCCCAAACTGTCCTTATTGTGTGCTCGGATTACCCTTGCCTGAACTGCCCCATTGCATGCCCAGATTATAGCTACCTGGACTGCCCCCTGAGTGCTTGGGCCATCGCTACCCAAAGTACCCTATCGTGGGCTGTATTACAATTATTTTGGGCTCCTCCCCTCTCTTCCCCTTTTTGGGTACCTGGACGCTACCTTCCTGCCCTGATTGAGTGCCTTCCTTAGTTCAATAAAGCTTTGTGTGTTTACCATCTTCTTTGTCTGTCCTGTCCTGCCTACGCTTCCATCACAACAGCCTCCACTTTCTTCTTTTGTGGATTTAGGCCTTCAGAGGTCACTTCATGTCCAAGGAAGGTGACTTTGGTACGGCACCATTGGGCTTTCTGTAATGACATTGTAACACCTGCCTCTCTCAGCTGATTTAGCCCGTCTCATGTTTTGGATATGCTTTTCAACAGAAGTACTTTTCAATAAAATATCATCCACATATGTTACATTTCCTCTCTCTGCAGCATCAGGCATGGCCTTATGTAAGAACCAGCAAATTCATGGCCTGAGTTTATGTAACCTAAAGGCATATGGGTCCAGGTATATTGTTCTTTATCCAAGGTGAAGGCCAGTCTGCATTGGTCTCCAGGACTTATCCTGACTGTCCAATAACCTTGGGCACAATCCAGCGCTAAATCTAAAGCCAAACCAATTATAGTGTTTTGGGGCAAAGAGATTTCATTTGGGGCTCCATTATTAATAATTATTTGGGTTTTCAGTGGCTGGATATTCACCATTGGTGTAGGATTTACCAAAATTTTTGAATGTTGCATCTTATTTGAGAGACTATAAATGCATCAGGATTCTATTTGTCCTTTCTGTACCTGTATAGGTACATCATGTGGTACTAATATGTTTCCTGCATATGGCACTATCTGGGATGATTTAAGGGCTTCATGTTCATCTATAAATTTACATAGATCCCCTTTAATCTGGTCCACAATGTGGAATTTATCAGATCTGTGTGTATGGCAAAGCAATGCACTAGATCATTGCCAATGTAAATATGATAACAGGGCTCAGTGATTACCAGGAATAAATGATTGGCTGTTTTACCCCCAACTGAAATGGATAACATGCATTTGGCAATAATATTCTGACTTTTGGAGTCATTATCCAGATCATGGATCCAGTTATCCTGAGGGTTGGGATACCTGACTACTTTAGGATTAGACATTTGTGTTAGTAGATCTCTACTAATGTAACTATTTCCCGGTGTAAAGCCAGTTTAGCCTTTTTAGTTCTTCCCAGGTCATTGACTTTGAAGGGAAAGAACACATCCTCATTCACCTTTCCAATCCTTGCTAGGAATTGTGTATGATTACTGAACCCAGTAGAGTCAGTATCTTCTCTATGGAGGTGAATAGAACGTCCCCTTCCAGGCAGACATCTCTGACTCTTTCAGGGGACACACATATGGTGTTCTCCTCCTGTCCACATAAGGTGGAGGTAGGTGTTGCCTGTAAGAAGGAAACATCTGGAATTTGGCTGTTCCTGAAATGGACCTCAATAGAGTCCGGTCTTTCCTCCATCACGTGGCAGTTACACGGATTGTGATAGGATTGGGAGTGCTCATAATTAATTGGCACATTGACCTGTGACCATATAACCTCACTGATAAAATCAATGACAGGGTTTCATCTCTGAAGGAGATCTATAGCAATAATTAGGGGTCATAGGGCAAACCAACTAGCAGTGTGGGATGGCAGATTCTTTTATTTCCCACTATGAAATGTAGCCAAGCCGTACCTGATACCTTCATGGCTGTACCGGATACACTCACAGGTTTTGCTGGGAAACCTTTCACCTTTATATTTCCCTGAAGAGAAGTCTTGGATTTGTTGGACATCTTTCTGAGTTCTAATAGTTGCTTGGCTCCCCGTGTCTAATAAAGCCGTGATCTTTGGTAAATGATGATGTCATTCCACTTCAATGGAATACCTTTTGTCAATGTCCTGTAATGGGCAGAGGTACCTTGGGGGAGAAGTGAAGGTGTCTTTATGCTTTGTCTCATCCGCTGACCCCCCCTTCTTCTTCACATGGAAGCTCCTTGGACGGCTTGTCACGTTTTCATTGTGGAGGATTCTGTGGGCTGTAATAGAGAAACACAAACATTCTGCCCCCCCTTACCTTTTGGCATAGGACAGGTTCAATCCTTCTCAGACATACAGACACTTGGCTTCATTTGTGCTCTCTTGTTTATCGGGACATTACAGGCATTATCATTGTTCGATGCTTTAACCTGTTCATTCCTGCTTCCTACTGAGGACGATTTTCTGCAGGATTGGGATACCCTAAAAAAGGATTCTTAGTGTTAGCAGTGAAGAAATTGGTTATTTCCCCATTTGTTCTGCTAATACACTGAACTGACCTGCATCTGCTCCAGGCTTCATATAGATTACTTCTACTTTTCCAATGAACTTTTGGGTTTGGAGTTTTGGAATTGGATGTCTGGGATCTGACAGAACTTTCTGTTTCAGAACCAGATTGGACCTTTTTCTGGTTGGACCTGTAATTCCGGTAATAACCTCCCTGATTTCTCCTGTCGCTTAGTAAATTGATGCTTTTTGTCTGAGTTGTCAGTGACGGGGACCTTCTTGAAATCCAGATTGGGTTTAGACGTCTTCTGACTGAGAGGTCTGGAGCTTCAACAACTTCAGCATAACTCCTTTTTGGGGATTCAAACTTTCTGGGATCCTTTTTAATCTGAGTCTCAGCTATGTTTTCTGTGGGCTTTGTAAATCTCCTGCCCTGAGACTCTTCCCCATGCTGTAATCCAGCGTAGAGGGCGGTCCTCTCTGTCAGTAGCCAATCCAGAGTTTTTCTGGGATTGTAATCTCGGGCCAAAATCATTTCTTTTTTATTTGGGAAAGCATCATAAAACAATTGGACACATTCAGGGCTGTCATAATCAGGATCTTTTCCAGCCAGGCTGTAGGCATTCTTGAGAACTGACAAAAACTCTCGGGGACTTTGATTTGGCCGACATTTTAAAGACAAAATGTCTCTTTTATCAGCAGTAGCTGAGCGGTAGGGACCAAATTCTGCTTTTATTTCTGATACCACTTCAGACCATCTTATTACACCCGTGTCTCTGAGGCAAGTAAAGAAATTCCTGAGCTTTGGCTGAGACACCCATGGGACAAATTCAGTTTTCTGTTTGTCAGAATTCAAACTTCGGGTCATCATCGCCTCCTCATAGGTTTCTGTGTGATCAATTATAGAAGGGATCCTTTCTTAGTAAAGAGGCCCACAGTTTCTGTTAGGAATGGTATCACTTTGGTGGTATCATACACAGGCCTCTGGGATTTTCTCTCACTTTTGGGGTGTTTATTAAGAGATGGGTCTTAATTTAGGAAGATAACGTTCCCTACTGGAAGGCATTTCATCCTCATCTGGGGGGTCACTGTAGTTACTCTCAGATTCTGAAGCCTCTGATATTAATGGGATTACAATTTTAGGCCTCATAGAATGGTCTGGGTGTGAGCTGCTAAAGGGTTCAATGACATTTGTAGTCTGCCAAGTAGAAGGTGTAACCCTTGTACTGCTGGCTTTTAGCTCCTGTGTCTCCGGTACCAATTGCTGATTTGTGCGGTTCTGGACATCTACCTTATGCTGGAGATGGGTATTCGCAATGCTCAGCTTTTCACATTCTCATTTCTAAAGTTGATTTTATCCCTTTACAGTCAGACAACTCCTCAGAGATCTGATCTAGATTCTTTCTTAACCATCTCCCATCCGGCCGTTGTATATAAACAGCCGGATGGTGGCAGTGTCATGTTTCACATGACTGTAATATGCCTTTAAGTGTTTTCTATATTTTTTCTCTGCTCCTCCCTTTCCTTTGGTTTAGTTAATGTTGTATAGATAGCCTTCCTCCTTTCCCAGGAATGCATTGCAGCTCTAGCCTCATGTCATGAAGCAGGAAACATTATGATCTTTTGACCTATCGAATGTTCATTGTTGTAAGAGTCTCTCAGTTTATGGAATAAACTTCACAAGATCTGCAAGATGTCTTATCGATTGAGTCACTGACTGTGGTATCCAGCTGAGGTTGAAGTTATCACTATCTCATCACAACTTTAAGTTACAGAGATCACACTATCAATGCTTAGATTGGAGAGACAAAACAGGCAGTGCAGGGGCAGGTGGCTGTTTATAAACAGCCTCCCCGCCCCCTGCTAGTTCACGCTCCCTGGGAACAATGCGATCCAGTGCCCATTGTGTCCTCCAGACACAGTGGAACACCGATCGTCGTACGGGACCCCTGTGTGAGGTCCTAATCATGTGATCACTGATTGGCCAATCAGTGATCACATGCAGAGTAGTAAGCAAGATGTTACTTCTGACATCATTGCTTACTATGTGTGAAATCTGTGAATGATCACAGAGGTCACATAGTACAGGGCTATTCACAACAGCCTTGTACTATGTGACAAGCTGTGACCAATCACAGCTCTCACAGTATTTATCAATGGCTGCAAGAATGCAGCCAGAGTGAAGGAGAAATGATTGCTTTTACAGCCTTTATGGGTGTAAAATAATCAGTGTAAAAAAAAAATCTTCATCATCCCCCACAAGTAGTACAGTGTCACCATGGTGACATTGTACTGCTAGGGTGACAGTATGTAAAAAAAACATAAATAATAATCTAAAAAACATTTTTTAAAAATTATAATTTTTGGTTATACACTAATTTGGGTTTTTTTTTTTACAAAAAAGATAATGGAATACATTTTGGCCAAGATTTATGATGAAATATTATCTATTTGCAAAATTTTATAAGAAAACACTTTTTTGAAAATGTTTGGACTTTTTAATTTATATAGCAAAAAAAATAAAAATCCCAGCGGTGAATAAATACCACCAAAATAAAGCTTTATCTGTCTCAAAAAAAAAAATGCTAAAAAATTTGTATGGGTACAGTGTTGCATGACCGCGCAATTGTCATTTAAAGTGTAACAGTGCTAAAAGCTGAAAACTGGCCTGGACAGGAAGGAAAGTGTCCGGACTTGAAGTGGTTAAAGAAGTGATCAATTCTTTATTTTGCAAATAATTTTCTTAAAATTGAACATTTTATCTGACGATTGCTCCATCTCAGCAGAAATGTTTGTAGATTGAGTTTCTATCTCATGGAGTTTTCTCTGTAAGTGTTTAACGTTCTCAGCCTCTGGCCTGATATCCAATTTTACTTTATTTAATTGTTCTGCCAATTCAAAAATGACATCAAGAAATTCTGGCCGAGATTTATGCAGCCGTGTTTCTTTTTCTTTCTTTGTTTTATCCTCAGCTATTATATACAGATAGCCAGCAACACGTGAATCATCAGAGCAGATATCATTTGTATACCCTGGAATCCTACTCCACATTTCAGTTACCCAATCATTCATATCCTGCTTAATGTCCAACTTATCTTTCACAAAAGACATCCCCTGAAATGTCACCAATTCTCTGACATCTCTCTGACTCAGAATAGCTTCAGATTCGGCACCAGAATGGCTCCATCTACTAGGAACACTTCTCACATCAGACATTTTCTGTATTTGTAACTGACAACAGTGCTTTCAGAGCCAAGAAAATGACAATAACATATCTATACTTGCACCATTATATTTTTCAAATGTAGGCAAATCTTGGTGGGATCTCCGAAATATGTCAGAACTTTATCTGTGAGGAAATAATCCATATACAATTCATGGAAACAGGCGGGATCTGGAATGAAGGAGATTCCCTACTAATTCTCACAAAATGGGGATGAAATCTAATAGGTGATGATAAATAATAAACAATACAAGATAACAGTACAATGATCTAATCCACAATAATGGGGAGAAATACAAGCCAGCAATTACTTCCAAATATTAATGAATTAGATCCAACTGTCTGGAAATGTCGTGTAAGAAATCAGTAACTCAGCAACATGTGACAACAGATATACAAATCCCCCCCGTGATCTCTCTACAGCCAGATATTCAACGCTCAACGTGCACCTTGCCATGACTTGATCTGGAATCCCATACACAGGCCAATCCAATCCGCTTACAATCTGAGATGAAGATGTAATGTTACATGAAGTAGTCTACCTTGTCATATATATACTGTATACATCCGGATAAACCATTGACTAGAAGCCAGAATCAGCTTCAGGGATATGTAAAATAAATCTTCCCCAGAGGAGTGAAATGATAATAATTTATACTGCAGGTAAAATGACGTCACATCCCCTCCTGTGCTCACCAGAACCGTTATCGGACTAAACAATGTATCTGGAGATATAAGGGGAGTACAAGTTATCTGAGGAAAATGAAAGTTCTAGTTCCCAATATGGACTGTATGGTGTCAGTGGTGTCAGCTTTCAGTGCTCACTTCAGGGGGTGTCTGTGTCCGTCTGTTGTCCCTTGTCTCCTGTCTTGTGAGGTCTTGTTTTGTGATGTGTATCCTCTCTATCCGTCTCTTACTTTTATCCCCACATAAACCTAGGCGGGCAAAGCTTATCTTCACCTAAAAGTGACCTCAGACTAGGTGTCATTTCTCTATATAAAGATTTCAATGACCTGAAGGGGGCAGTATAGGATTGGGAAGGATTTGGGTCTTCTGGAACATGACAAGGTCTGGTAGGAGGAGTAGAAGATTCCATTATTAGCTGAGGGCAGGATAGGCTTCCCTAAAGAGATCAGTTTTCAGAGATCACCTAAAAGTGAGCAGAGTAGGCGATAGTCTGATAAATTGTGGTAGAGAGTTTGAAGATGGGGAAAGCTCTGGAGAAGTCCTGCAGATGAGCATGGGAGGAAGAGAAAAGGGAGCTAGAGAGCAGGAGGTCATATGCGGAGTGGAGAGTACGGTTTGGGTGATATTTAGAGACAAGATCGGTGATGTAATTTGGGGCGGAGTTATAAATGGCTTTATATGTTATTGTTAATGTTTTTAATTTTATCTGTTGGGCAATGGGAAGCCAGTGGAGGGATTGGCAGAGAGGGGTGGAGGACACTGAATTGAGACCAGTGGAGGGATTGGCAGAGAGGGGTGGAGGACACTGAGTGGAGGCCAGTGGAGGTCTTGTCAGAGAGGGGTGGAGGACACTGAGTGGAGGGATTGGCAGAGAGGAGTGGAGAACACTGAGTGGAGGTCACTGGAAGGATTGTCAGTGTGGGGTGGAGGACTCTGCATGGAGGCCAGTGGAGGGATTGGCAGAGAGGGGTGGAGGACACTGATTGGAGGCCAGTGGAGGGATTGGTAGAGAGGGATGGAGAACACTGAGTGGGGGCCGGTGGAGAGATTGGCAGAGAGGGGTGGAGGACACTGAGTAGAGGCTGGTGGAGGGATTGGCAGAGAGGGGTGGAGGACACTGAGTAGAGGCCAGTGGAGGGATTGGCAGAGAGGGATTGGCAGATACAGAACAGTTAGTAAGGTGGATGAGTCTGGCAGCAGCATTCATGATAGACTGAAGAGGGGATAGCCTACGATGAGTTCGGCCAATGAGGAGGGAGTTACAATAGTCAAGGCGAGAGATAACAAGGGAGTGAATAAGTTGCTTAGTGGTTTCCGAGGTTAAGAACGGCATCTCTTGGAGATGTTGCGGAGGTGAAGTCTACAAGATTAGTGTCAGGGCAGGAGCTGAGGAACGGACAGGCAGGCCTAACAATGTAACGCACTGGCTGACGACAACCACCACCCACAGACCGAAGTCCCTCAGGGCGCGGAGTCTAAGTCCCAGGCTGCCCTTCACCAGGGCCCCTGATGGTGGGGATGGACTTGACGCAGCCAGGAACCAGGTCGCGGCCCCCGAGACACCTCAGCTGTGGTAATGGCCGCCGCCAATGGCGTGTAGCTGGTGGAAGAGACAAAAGAGTAGTCAGACAAGCCGGGGTCAACAACAACAGGACAGGACAGTACAGGACAGCAGACGAGAATCACAGGTCACGAGCCGGGTTCAGCAACAGAGGGTCAGATCAAAGGAGAATACAAAGAATAGTCAAGACAAGCCGAATCAGATACCAGGAGAGTCACGAGAGTCAGAACAGAGTAACAGCAACACAAAGACACAAGACACAAGTGCAAAGAGCATGTGCGGGCCACAGGCTTATATGTCATCAGCCACACCCCTCTGGAGGATGGACCACAGAAACCTGAAGGCATAAAAGGGCTCCCATCATGCACAGCAGAATCCAAGATGGACACCAGCACATGAAGTAACATAACCACAGGGAAAAGGTAGGACCTTGACAGTACCTCCCCCTCAAGGGCCCCTCCCCCTCCGCGGCTCAACAAAAGGTTTCTGAGGAAAGCGGGTATGAAAAGCGCGGAGGAGGGCAGGAGCATGGACATCCGCGGAAGGAACCCAGGAACGCTCCTCGGGACCATAACCACGCCAATGAACCAGGAACTGTAATCGACCGCGCACCAATCGAGAGTCCAGGATCCGGCTCACCTCATACTCCTCATGACCGTCAACCCGGACAGGACGGGGCCGAGGAAGAGAGGTAGTGAAGCGATTGCAGATCAGAGGTTTCAACAGGGAAACATGAAAGATATTGGAGATCCGCATCCCAGACGGAAGGGCAAGTGCATAGGCCACCGGATTCACTTTGCGGAGAATGCGGAAAGGACCGACAAAACGGGGAGCCAGTTTGGGTGTGGGCACCCGAAGATTGAGATTGCGAGTAGACAACCACACCCGATCGCCGACCTGGTATGAAGGAGCGGGCAACCGTCTGCGATCAGCCTGGAACTTCTGGCGCTGAGCTGAGTCCCTCAAGGCCCTCTGGATCTGCCCCCAAGAAGAACGCAGGGCAGCAAGATGGTTCTCCACAGCCGGAATGTCCTGTGGTGAGAACCTCTCAGGTAATACCGCGGGTTGAAACCCATAGTTGGCCATGAAGGGAGACATCCCGGTGGAGGAGTTGACCGCCGAGTTCCTGGCAAACTCTGCCCACGGCAGGAGATCGGCCCAATCATCCTGATGGTCTGAAATATAACACCGAAGGAATTGTTCTAAGGCCTGATTGGAACGCTCCGCAGCCCCATTGGACTGCGGGTGGTAGGCTGATGAAAAGGAGAGACTAATACCCAACTGGGAGCAGAAGGCACGCCAGAATCTGGACACGAACTGACTCCCGCGGTCTGAGACAATCACCTTAGGTAACCCATGCAGGCGAAAAATCTCCCTGGAAAAGACCGTGGCCAGTTCCTGCGCTGTGGGTAATTTCCTGAGTGGAATGCAATGGCACATCTTGGAAAACCGATCGACGATCATGAGGATGACCGTATGACCCCGAGACACCGGGAGGTCTACAATAAAGTCCATCCCTAGATGTGACCAAGGACGCTCCCCATTGGGAATGGGTTGCAGAAGACCCAAAGGGAGATGCCGTGGAGACTTATTCTGGGCACAGATCGAACATGCCGCTACATAAGAGGCAATGTCGGCACGGAGGGTTGGCCACCAGAATAAGCGAGAGACGACCCAACACAGCTGGTTCTTCCCTGGATGCCCGGCAGTTTTGGCGTTATGGTAGGTACGCAGCAGGCGGGTGCGCAATCCCTCGGGTACGAAACATCTACCCTCCGGCCTCCCGGGAGGAGCATCAGTTTGAGCCGCCAAAATCTGCTCCCCAAGGGGAGAGGTCAGACTGGTGCGAATGGCAGCCAGGATCTGATCTGGAGGTATAAGTGAGATTGGCTCAGAGTCCTCCCTGGACAATTCAGAGTATTGCCGTGATAACGCATCAGCCCTGACATTCTTGGAACCAGGCAAATATGAAACCACATAGTTGAAGCGTGACAAGAACAGAGCCCATCTGGCCTGGCGGGGTGTCAATCTCTTGGCCTCCGAAAGATAAGTCAGGTTCTTGTGATCGGTAAGAATGAGGACCGGAACCGCGGAACCCTCGAGCAGGTGCCTCCATTCCTTGAGAGCCAGAATGATGACCAACAACTCCCGATCTCCAATCTGGTAGTTGCACTCAGCCGAGGAAAGCTTCCTGGAGTAGAACCCGCAGGGAAGTAGGGGTCCATCGGGTGACCGACGCTGAGACAGGAGAGCCCCTACTCCCGTCTCGGAAGCATCAACTTCGAGGACGAAGGGCAACCCAGGATTGGGATGCGAAAGAATCGGAGCCGAAGCAAAGGCAGCTTTCAGAGCCTCGAAAGCTCTGATGGCCTCGGATGGCCACTCGTGAGGGTTACTCCCCTTCTTGGTTAGGTCAGAGAGAGGCTTTGCCAATGTGGAGAAGTTCCTGATGAACTTCCGATAGTAGTTGGCAAAACCCAGAAAGCGCTGAATGGGCCGAAGACCATTGGGACGAGGCCACTGCAGAACTGCCGCAACCTTCTGAGGGTCCATGGAAAATCCCTCCGCAGAAATTATGTAGCCCAAAAAGGCAACCTGGGATCGATGGAACTCGCACTTCTCGAGTTTACAAAAGAGTCCGTTCTCACGCAATCGTTGCAGCACCTGCTTAACATCCTGGACATGGGACTCCATGGAGGTAGAGTAAACCAAGATGTCATCCAGGTAAACCACTACGCATTGCTGCAACAAATCACGAAGGACATCGTTTATGAATTCCTGAAAGACCGCGTGCGCGTTACACAATCCGAAGGGCATCACCAGGTATTCGTAGTGCCCAGTTCTGGTGTTAAACGCGGTCTTCCACTCATCCCCCTGTCTGATCCGTACGAGGTTGTACGCCGCCCTAAGGTCGAGTTTGGTAAAGACCGTTGCTCCCTTAAGGCGGTCGAATAACTCAGAAATCAAAGGAATTGGATATGCATTTTTAATGGTAATCCGATTGAGACCCCTATAATCGATGCAGGGCCTCAATTCCCCACCTTTCTTCTTTACGAAAAAAAACCCCGCTCCTGCTGGGGAAGTAGACTTACGAATGTGCCCCCGGGAAAGCGCATCCACCACGTACTCCTCCATGACCTTATTCTCCGCAACCGAGAGAGGGTACACCCTGCCACGTGGAGGAGTGGCCCCGGGTTGCAGGGATATGGCGCAGTCGTAAGGACGATGCGGTGGTAAGGTACCAGCGCGTACCTTATCGAACACGTCCCGGTATTCCCCATAGTCGGTGGGCAACGCAGAGTCCGAGGAGGCACACAATACCTTAACCGGCCCCCGGATGCACCCGGCCCCACACTGTGGAGACCATGAGAGAATCTCGGCTGTTTGCCAATTGAAGGTAGGATTGTGCCTCTGGAGCCAGGGATACCCCAAAACCACCGAATAGTGTGGGGAAGAAATCACCTGAAAACAGGCCAACTCCCTGTGAACAGCCCCAATGGCTACCTCTATTGGCACGGTCTCGTGGGTAACCTGCGGCGGCTGCAGGGGCCTGCCATCTATTGCTTCGAGAACCAATGGGACAGCACGAGCCTGCAGGGGAATGGAGTGCTGCGCAGCAAACGAGCTGTCCAAGAACAACCCACCGGCCCCAGAGTCCACCAACGCCTGGGCCGTCACCGAGCCCCCTGTCCAAGAAAGGACCACGGTGATCAGTGGCTTATCCTTGCGGAACGCCGGGGACGAGGAAACTCCACCCAAGATCTGTCCCCGACATGATCTCAGGTGCGAGCGTTTCCCGGACGGACCGGACAAGACTGCCGAAAGTGCCCACCGAGGCCACAGTACAGGCAGCGACCCTCCCGACGCCGAGCGGCCCGCTCCCCCTCGGAAAGGCGAGCAAACCCCAGCTGCATGGTTTCCCCACCAGACAAGCTATCCCCAGGAGGCGTGGGAGGAGAGGGAGGAACGGGTGGGACAGAAAACGCAGGTGCCAGTCGATTGGAAGGCCTCCGCAGGCGTTCCTTGAGTGAAGGCCTCTCCCTGAGCCTGGTGTCAATCAGGATCAGGAAAGAGATGAGCTCCTCCAACACCACAGGCAGTTCCTTAGCTGCAATCTCGTCCTTCAATGAGTCAGAAAGACCCTGAGAAAACGCAGCCACCAGAGCCTCATTGTTCCAACCGACCTCTGCCGCCAGGGTACGAAACTCTATAGCGTACTCGGCCACGGTCCGTGAACCCTGATGCATGGTCATGAGCAGCTTGGCCGCCGAGGCGGAACGAGCCGGTACGTCGAATACCCTACGGAAGGCATCGACAAAACCAGAAAAATCTTGAATCACCGGGTCGTTCCTCTCCCATAAGGGATTTGCCCAGGCCAAGGCCTTGTCTGAGAGTAGTGAGATGAGGAACCCCACCTTTGACCTCTCAGACGGAAAGGCGTGGGGTATTAATTCAAAATAAATACCCACCTGGTTGAGGAACCCACGACACTGACTCGGCTCACCCCCAAAGCGCTGTGGAAGAGGGGCTGAACCGGTCATACCTCTGGACACCGCGGGTGCCGCATCAGCCGCGGCGGTAGGCACAGCAAGCGGAACAGCAGCGGAAGCGACCACCGGAGCGACAACCGGCCTAATAACACCAGGAGTAAGGTGCGCAGTGCGTGCAAGCAGAGTTTGCAACGCCTGAGCGAACTGATCCAACAGGTGATCCTGTTGATCGAGTCTGGCGACTAGCAATGGGAGCGAAGGCGTGCCTGCACCGTCAGGGTTCATGGCACTTGTGTAATGTCAGGGCAGGAGCTGAGGAACGGACAGGCAGGCCTAACAATGTAACGCACTGGCTGACGACAACCACCACCCACAGACCGAAGTCCCTCAGGGCGCGGAGTCTAAGTCCCAGGCTGCCCTTCACCAGGGCCCCTGATGGTGGGGATGGACTTGACGCAGCCAGGAACCAGGTCGCGGCCCCCGAGACACCTCAGCTGCGGTAATGGCCGCCGCCAATGGCGTGTAGCTGGTGGAAGAGACAAAAGAGTAGTCAGACAAGCCGGGGTCAACAACAACAGGACAGGACAGTACAGGACAGCAGACGAGAATCACAGGTCACGAGCCGGGTTCAGCAACAGAGGGTCAGATCAAAGGAGAATACAAAGAATAGTCAAGACAAGCCGAATCAGATACCAGGAGAGTCACGAGAGTCAGAACAGAGTAACAGCAACACAAAGACACAAGACACAAGTGCAAAGAGCATGTGCGGGCCACAGGCTTATATGTCATCAGCCACACCCCTCTGGAGGATGGACCACAGAAACCTGAAGGCATAAAAGGGCTCCCATCATGCACAGCAGAATCCAAGATGGACACCAGCACATGAAGTAACATAACCACAGGGAAAAGGTAGGACCTTGACAATTAGGACAGCGATTGGATTTGGGGGTGAAAGGACAGTTGGTTAGTCTAGGATTACACCTCGTACCCTGGCATGAGGGGAGGGACTGATGGTTGTATTATTGGTCTTGATGGAGAAGTTAGTAGAGGGGGCACGGGAGCTCAGTTTTTGAAAGATTGAGTTTGAGGAAGTGGAGTGACATCCATGCCGATATGTCACTTAGTAGGTTAGTAATGCGAGAGGAGACTGAAGGGGTGAGGTGAGGAGGAGACTGAGGGGGTGAGGTGAGGAGGAGACTGAAGGGGTGAGGTGAGGAGGAGACTGAGGGGGTGAGGTGAGGAGGAGACTGAAGGGGTGAGGTGAGGAGGAGACTGAAGGGGTGGGGTGAGGAGGAGACTGAAGGGGTGAGGTGAGGAGGAGAAAGATAGATTTGTGTGTCATCAGCATAGAGATGGTACTTAAAGCCATGGGAGTTTATCAATAAACCAGAAACCATGAAATAGAATATACAGAACAAAATGGCTTCCAGCATGTCCATGTAGAGATGATAAGTTCAGCCTTCCTGTTTCATTCTGTGAGCCCAGAACAGTTCTGACAACCTGGTGATCTATGATTGGCTCATATCCCTGTGGGGTGGTAACCTGTAGGCACCTGCTGATCTACAATCGGCTCATATCCCTGTGGGGCGATAACCTGTAAGCACCTGCTGATCTACGATTGGCTCATACTCCTGTGTATCCTGATCAGATGATGATTGCAGCACTCCCAATATTGTTCATGTAATGGAGTGCACAGTGTGTTCCATCCAAGAAGGGCAGCAAGGTAGAAGCCGGCAATTACAGGCCAGTGAGTCTAACATCGGTGGTAGTCATGTTAATGGAATCACTCCTGAAAGGAAGGATCATTGATCATCTAGAAACACACAACTTGCTGGATCCAAAGCAGCATGGCTTTACTGGGGGCAGACCATGGCAGACTCGACTGATTGGACTTTTTGACTATATTACCAATGATTTGGACCAGGGTGGTGCTGTGGACATAGAATATCTTGATTCCAGCAAGGCATGTGATACAGTTCCACATAATGATCTAATACAGAAGTTGGACAAGCTAGGACTTAGCCCTTGGGTGGTTCAGTGGATGTGCAGTTGGCTAAAGGAGAGATACCAGAGTGTGGTTGTAAATGGGGTTCACACGGAACAGAGACCAGTCACTAGTGGTGTACCCCAAGGCTCTGTACTGGGAGCTGTTCTATGTAATCTATATGCAAGTGATAGAACTAAAGGGTTGTTGGGTAAGGGGATGTCTCTTTGCCGATGACACAAAGGTGTGTAATAGGGAGGATATCCCTGGAGGTGTCTGTAACATGGAACAGGATTTAGCATTGCAGGAAGATTGGTAAAAAAGTGGAAATTGCAGTTCAATATTTCAAATCTAAAATAATGCACCCAGCAAAAAAGAATCCCTTGAGAAAGTACAACATTGGAGGTACAGTGTTGGCCAGCACTTCAGAAGAAAAGGATTTTGGGTACTTATTTCAGAAGATTGCAAAATGAACAAACAGCATGGCCAGGCAGTGGGGAAAGCGAATAGAATTCTAGGATGCATCACTAGAGGGGTCACCAGCGGGAGGAAGGTATGACAGAATGCGGCATCCGACCTCAGCCCTTCTCACCAACTCGTGACCGAAGGACCAGCCGATCTGCCACTTGCGTAACAATGCCACTCTCAGTTGCGCCCTGAACAAAGATTTTCCAGCTTGTGGGACTACAATCTATGTGCCAGCAGCCTGAGAGCGATTGTTACTGGTTAATTACGCAATTAACCCTTCACACTGCCACCACCACCTTTTTACAGAGAAGGAGGAAACTCACAAATCTTAGCAGTAACACTATGATATTAGTATAAGTGTCTGTAATACACACTGTCACCTCAGACAGGGATATTCAGAGGATTATTACATACAGGAACACTCTTCCAGGGACAGGGATATTCAGAGGATTATTATATACAGGAACACTCTTCCAGGGACAGGGATATTCAGAGGATTATCACATACAGGAGCACTCTTCCATGGTCAGAGATTCTTTAATTTGCATTAAAAGCTTTAGAGACAGTTCAACACTTTTCAGAAAATAGGATTTATTACTAAAAAGGTCAAAATGGTGCAATAAAAATATTTACAAATAAAGATGTAACAAAGATATAAAGAGAGCAATAAAACAACAGAGAAATAAAAGAAAGGAGTCCAGAAGACAGAATACTTGCAATATCCTTGGTTTGAGCAGAGTCCAATTGTCCGAACAAAAAGATTGCCTTGGCTCTCAAGTCTGTTAGATGTTTTCTGATTGATGTTATATGAGAGCTGTCTTCTCCAGGCTGTCAGTCTTTTTCTACCATATTAAAGGGGTGTCTCCTGAGAACAAATGACCAATCATCCAGTTTGGGGATGGGTGTTAGGCGGTAACCAAGGTTATGACCAAATCCCTTACAATTTTATACTAAGGTCAATAACCTTCAATAGGTACAGGTAGCATCCTAGCAACTGGCAGATTAATATTTAGAAATATATTCTATACCAGTGGCAGACTGACCATTTGGAAACTCGGGCACTGCCCGAGGGCTCGGGGTGAGTAGGGGGCCCCATGAGATGCCCCTGGTACCTTTTTCATAGGCTTTTTTGAGTTTGGGCAAGGACACAGGGGCCCCATGATCCCCTATTGCCCAGGGGCCCCATGAGTTGTCAGTCCGCCCCTGTTCGTAACACAAAGATACCAAACATAGCGTACCCTTGTCACCCAGGAGGAAAGAGACTGCTTCTTCTCTCTTGTAGGCACTAACATAGTAATGTAGTTCTTGTGTGACTCATATTAAAATGATCTATCTGTATATATACTTCATATTAATGTGCCCAGTTCCTGCTGAAGTTTATAAATTGTATGAAAAATGACTCTTGTGGAATGTACGTTTTATGGCACGCTCTAGCCCTAATAGCGTAACAGGTCATGACTGGCTGAGTTATTGTTTTACAACCGGGCAGAGGGAAGTGGTTTTCCAGCAAACCCCTTGGAACCAGACTAATTAGAGGTTTACAGCCCTGGAGCTGATCTATCTGTGTTTTATTTAGGATAAGAGATCCTGTTGACCTCCGTCAACTTGTAGCTATGCATTCCATGGACAAAGGGATGAGGGAGGACAGAAGGGAACATGGCTGAAACCTAACAAGATGGCTGTCATGTACAACGTCTATGCCTCTATTGCACACAATCATCACAGAAGGAGGTCCTGATTCCTCTATATAGATCTTTATATTGCTAGAGGGGTCACCGGCAGGAGGAAGAAGGTCCCGATTCCTCTATATAGATCTTTATATCACTAAAGGGGTCACTGGCAGGAGGAAGGAGGTCCTCATTCTATATAGATCTTTATATCACTAGAGGGGTCACCGGCAGGAGGAAGGAGGTCCTGATTCCTCTATATAGATCTTTATATCACTAAAGGGGTCACTGGCAGGAGGAAGGAGGTCCTCATTCTATATAGATCTTTATATCACTAGAGGGGTCACCGGCAGGAGGAAAGAGGTCCTGATTCCTCTATATAGATCTTAATATCACTAGAGGGGTCACCGGCAGGAGGAAGGAGATCATGATTCCTCTAGATAGATCTTTATATCACTAGAGGGGTCACCGGCAGGAGGAAGGAGGTCCCGATTCCTCTATATAGATCTTTATATCACTTGAGGGGTCACCAGCAGGAGGAAGGAGGTCCCGATTACTCTATATAGATCTTTATATCACTTGAGGGGTCACCAGCAGGAGGAAGGAGGTCCCGATTACTCTATATAGATCTTTATATCACTAGAGGGGTCATGAATCATGATGAGCCCTCTCTGGGTAGTTATGTCTGAGACTGCAGAAGGACCCATGGCTGTTGAGACATCTGACTTGGTTGGTAATTGGTTTTCCATGTGCTCAAGGATTCTTTTGCAACCTCTGCACCATGTAAGACAAGGCAGAGATTGATTGACAGATGTCCCCTATTGCAGAGGCCTCCCTTTCAGACTCCATCATTGGCTGACTGGTACTGTCATGTACCTGATGGGGGACTCAAATGACGAGGTCGGCCTTACTTGTGTCACTAGCCCTGACCACACTGGAAGAGGAACAGAGGGTGTCTAGGGACCAGGGGGACAAGAGCGCCAGCAGGTGTTGTTTGCAGCTCTTGCAGTTGGAGACTTTGGAAGACTGATGAACCTCCAATTGAGGCACAGTAGTGATATGCAGAGCTGGTATGGTAGATCACCAGGTGTGCACCAGAGCAAGGCAGGAAGCAGGCATGGGAGACAGGAGCAATGTCATAGGAATAGCCGGGGTCATTAATGGGCGGACAACAAGGTACCAAATCATAAGCAAGCCAAAGTCAGGAGCAGAGCCGAAGTCAGGAACCAGTATCAAGCAGGGGAGTAATCAGAGTCAGGTCAGGAACAAGCCGGGTCAGCAACAAGGAAATCACACACAGGAACGAGCAGGAAACAGGGAACAGCTAAAGACGAGTCAGCACTCAGCACAGGCAAAGGCACCTTTTAAATAGTCCACCTGGAGCCAATCTTCACCGTGCATGATCGTGCATTTCTGTGCACATGCGTACGTCTAATCACCAGCCGTCTCACGGGAATTCCCTTACAGAGGGGTCACCGGGGAGATGAAGGAGGTCCTGATTCCTCTATATAGATCTTTATATCACTAGAGGGGTCACCGGCGAGAGGAAGGAGGTCCTGATTCCTCTATATAGATCTTTATATCACTAGAGGGGTCACCGGCGAGAGGAAGGAGGTCCCGATTCCTCTATATAGATCTTTATATCACTAGAGGGGTCCCCGGCAGGAGGAAGGAGGTCCTGATTCCTCTAGATAGATCTTTATATCACTAGAGGGGTCACCAGCAACCTCATGTAGAATACTGTGTCCAGTTCTGGAGACCTCACTTACATAAAGGTATTGATAAGATAGAACGAGTCCAGAGACGGGGAATACAAATAGTGATATCAGGAGAGACTTCAGGAACGTAACATGTCCAGTCTGGAGGAGAGAAGGGAAAGGGGAGACATGACTGAAACCTTTACATACAACAAGGGAGTGAAGAAGGTTCAGGAGGGCAGGATTTTCAATATAAAACCAAAATGAAGAACACGGGACATGACCTCCAACTAACTGGAGGAAAGTTCACAACTAATCTCAGAAAGTATTATTTTACTGAAAGAGTAGTAGATGCTTGGAATAAATTTCCAGCAGAGGTAGTGAGCCAGTGACAAATCACAGAGACCATCACAATAGTACACAATGAATGGTTATGAATGAAAGCCATTCATTGTGTACAACTGTCATATGATCACTGTGATTGGTCATAGCAATCACATGGTACTGGGCTGGCCAGATAAAATGATCTGTCATTTGGTGGACACAGCAGGTGACATATCAAGATATAGCAGAGCCACTAGACTTGGAGGACTTCATATGATGTCCTCCCAGGATGGGAAAGATCCCGCTCAGTTGTCATTCTGCTATAGGCCTGGTGGGAAGCAGTTCATTACAGGGGACACTGTACAGGTTCTACATGTAGTCTCGGGGGTCCCTGTGGAAGTCCATGTGTGGACATTTCTACCTATGATAAATGACAGGCTAAACCCACCTGGAGACTTTCTCCACACCTGGAGTGTGCTGAGTTCTTGGAGAACGTCTACACAGTGTTTCCAGATTGGCTTTATCACCCCAACGAGCTCGCTCCAGTTCATGGATGTCATCATTATGTTTGGAGGATCTCACCAGTCAGGAGCCTTTCCTGTCATCCTACATGTTCCCTTCTGAGGATTGTTCTATCCTTCCAAACAAATGTATGAAATCATGGATGAGTCCTCCTTCTATGTGATCTAGAAGATCTTCAATCACAATGTCTTTATGGATGAAGTGGATGGCCCAGTTTATATATTATTTATTGCTTTACAGCTTTATTCCCTCCAGGATTCATTCTTTATTTATAGAACCATTCAAGGAAGTGTTCTTACTTTGAGAGATCTCCACCACCATTCCTCTGTGACCATTACATCCTTGTCATTTATGTCTAACATTTTCATTATCAGTGGATTGATAGATATTGTTATACTTTAAAGAATATTTTTACATTTTCTTCACCAAAAAGATTTGATTTCAGAGGTAATCTGTTTTAATTTGTCTTCTATATGTAATAAAATATCTTTGTTAAAGTGTTGGTTCCATAAGAGCTAGAATGATTTGTTCTTCCATATCTTGTGTTATATATGAATTTCCCTGGTAGCCGTGTAAGGCAGATATTTTACAGGAATGATTATTTGGGCTCCATTCACACCAACGTGTATGTTAGTACTTTCTGTTTTCAGAAACACACAACAGTCCACTTAACATGGTTTCCTATGGGCCATGTTCACATCTAGGCTTTTTTGAACTGCTGTGTTTTTGGAAAGGGTCGGGGACTTTTTAAAAAGCAAAATGCAATAGAATTCAATGGAGAATCTGCTGAAATGCATGGTGGTGTGTTTTTGCATTTTTATTCTGCCCAGCAAAAAAAAAAATTCCACTTTGAAAAAGACAAAAAAAAAAGAGCTGAACAAAATGCGGTAAAAACGCATCACAAATGTATCAACATGCAAGTGTACAATCCAAACGCACACGTTCCTGCATTACAAATGGCTGCAGCGACCATCGGCTGGAACCGAATAGAATCAGCAAGGGAGAATGTCACCAGCACAACGAGGATCACCAAAATGGGTCCAAAAGTTTTAATGAACGATCACATAGTTACATGTCATCCTACATGTTCCCTTCTGAGGATTGTTCTATCCTTCCAAACAAATGTATGAAATCATGGATGAGTCCTCCTTCTATGTGATCTAGAAGATCTTCAATCACAATGTCTTTATGGATGAAGTGGATGGCCCAGTTTATATATTATTTATTGCTTTACAGCTTTATTCCCTCCAGGATTCATTCTTTATTTATAGAACCATTCAAGGAAGTGTTCTTACTGTGAGAGATCTCCACCACCATTCCTCTGTGACCATTACATCCTTGTCATTTATGTCTAACATCCTCATTATGAGAGGATTGATAGATATTATTATACTTTACGATGTATTTTTGCATTTTTTTTACCCAAAAAGATCTGTATTGGAGGTCTCTGTTTTATTATGTATTTTGTTTGTATCTTGTGTTCTGTGTCTTTAAGACTTTTCTATCTGTAGTAAAATATATTATTTAAACAGTTGGTTGCATAAGAGTTAGGTTTATTGTTTCTTACTTTTTTTAGTTCTTTTTGATCTTCCCTGGTATCTCTGTAAGGTAGATACAATGCTGGAATGGTTATTAGGGGATGTTTCTCGGGGCTGCAGTTCCTCTGAACTCCACAAGATGGTGATCTCATTTCTCCCCAGACAGGACTTCTCTATGGGATACAGATAGGAAGTGATGTCAGGTACAGACAGGAAGTGATGTCAGGTAGACAGGCCATTCCGAGAGGTGAGTGGGGAGGAAGCAGATCAGAGACATTGGTGGACGTGGCAGCAGAGGAGGTAATAAGATGTTATTTCCTATTTACACCCAGTAACCTCACCGTCATGTCCGTCCTCTTCCTCCATAGTCACGTCCGTCCTCTTCCTCCATAGTCACGTCCGTCCTCTTCCTCCATAGTCACATCCGTCCTCTTCCTCCATAGTCGTGTCCGTCCTCTTCCTCCATAGTCGTGTCCGTCCTCTTCCTCCATAGTCGTGTCCGTCCTCTTCCTCCATAGTCGTGTCCGTCCTCTTCCTCCATAGTCGTGTCCGTCCTCTTCCTCCATAGTCACGTCCGTCCTCTTCCTCCATAGTCACGTCCGTCCTCTTCCTCCATAGTCACGTCCGTCCTCTTCCTCCATAGTCACGTCCGTCCTCTTCCTCCATAGTCACGTCCGTCCTCTTCCTCCATAGTCACTGTCAGGGCTCCGGGGTGTGACCAGAGGTATGTGACTGACGCAGGGAAACGCAGGCTTCAGATAAGTTATAAACAATATAATTTATTAAAGACTAACAATACAAACATAAACGCAGTGCAATACTAAAACATAACACAGTGCAAACGAACCAAACCACCCACTGATAACAGTACATACAATGCAAGCGTTGTCAGGCAGCCTGGGTCAATAACAATCGGGCAGGTAGGAATAGGGTATTTGAAGTATCTTGCGAGCCAGAAAGCAGAAAAAACTCCTTATTAAACACTTTTGAGTTGGATCGCAAATCTCTAGCACATAACTACCAATGTGGCAAAACGTAAAATAAAATCATATAGTGTTGCGCTCCCAAACCTCCAATTAATAAATTATTATTTAAATCATTTAAATCACTTAATTTCTATCCTAAAGATAGTATGATAAGAGAAATGTGTAAAAAAATCAATAATTAAAAATAATATCTGTAATTAATCATAAATTTTAAATTTATACTTTGTATCAATTCAAATTAACCTTGTGCATAAATAAATGAAACCAATAAAAATGAAAAATGAGAAAATTTGTAATGAAAAAATGTCCCATATAATAAAAGTGACTTTGTGCTGAAAAATCTTCAATCTATATTGATTATATATCCGTGACTGCTTGTGAATCCTCCCAAGAGTGAAGATGTACGCTCACCTCATTGGAAGCCTGCAATTAGGCTATATAAGCATTCGGTTCTCCTCCTTTGGAACCTATTTGTTAGGAACTCTTGCTTTGAGATAATAGATATCCGTAATGAACGATATCTGCTTTGGGATGAATCGCTTCTCCAGAGGATGCAACTCCTCTATGTTCTCATCTCCATGCGGTTCTCCACATATAAAAAAGATCTCGACATGGTGCTTTATCTTTTATAAAGATCGGCTTTATTTGCTCAAAATATGGCACTCACATATATTGTATTCAGACAGTGGTAACTCGAATGCGATCCGAGACTTCCACTGACTGTCGGAGCTGTGCACCCGTGGTCCGGCAACACGAACTGACTCCCTCCGAGTGACGTTACAGTCCCACCCCTACGCGTTACGCCACTGGTCACGTGGCTTCATCTGATGAAGCCACGTGACCAGTGGCGTAACGCGTAGGGGTGGGACTGTAACGTCACTCGGAGGGAGTCAGTTCGTGTTGCCGGACCACGGGTGCACAGCTCCGACAGTCAGTGGAAGTCTCGGATCGCATTCGAGTTACCACTGTCTGAATACAATATATGTGAGTGCCATATTTTGAGCAAATAAAGCCGATCTTTATAAAAGATAAAGCACCATGTCGAGATCTTTTTTATATGTGGAGAACCGCATGGAGATGAGAACATAGAGGAGTTGCATCCTCTGGAGAAGCGATTCATCCCAAAGCAGATATCGTTCATTACGGATATCTATTATCTCAAAGCAAGAGTTCCTAACAAATAGGTTCCAAAGGAGGAGAACCGAATGCTTATATAGCCTAATTGCAGGCTTCCAATGAGGTGAGCGTACATCTTCACTCTTGGGAGGATTCACAAGCAGTCACGGATATATAATCAATATAGATTGAAGATTTTTCAGCACAAAGTCACTTTTATTATATGGGACATTTTTTCATTACAAATTTTCTCATTTTTCATTTTTATTGGTTTCATTTATTTATGCACAAGGTTAATTTGAATTGATACAAAGTATAAATTTAAAATTTATGATTAATTACAGATATTATTTTTAATTATTGATTTTTTTTACACATTTCTCTTATCATACTATCTTTAGGATAGAAATTAAGTGATTTAAATGATTTAAATAATAATTTATTAATTGGAGGTTTGGGAGCGCAACACTATATGATTTTATTTTAGGTAGGAATAGGGGGTCAGGCAGAGAATGGTCGGGGTCACAAGCCAGGGATGAAACAGGAGAAGTCAGCAGAGGTCCGGAATCAGGCAGGGTCAGCAACGAATCAGTCAGACAGGAACAGGGATGCAGGTAACAAGATACAGGGCCCAGGAAAAACACACACCAAGGCAGAGACTGCAGGTCTGGCCATCCCTTAAATACACCTCCGTAATCAGCTTCAGGTGTTTGGCTGGATGCAAGGTTGAGTCTCTGATTGCCGGGAACACCCGCTGGCCAGCCCTGGTACTGCAGCCCACAAGGCAGGTGAGTCCCACCATTACTGGCAAGTCCATTCCTGACAGTCACTGTGATGTCTTTTATCTCCAGCAGATGATGATACACACATATATAGTGTGGGAACCCAGAGTAACCCCTTCAGGGGCAGAACATTCCCCCACTTCCGGGGCCGGAACATTCTCCTCATTGTGGAGATAAATTCTAGTAATATGGTCCTCTAAACAAACAGCACTGACAATAAATAGACAAGACAAGGACCATCCTGACCATACATGGCCTACAAAGGGCAATGATGACACTACACAGGCAGCCAATGGGCAATCATTACACTATGCAGCCAACACAATGATGGAGTGCCGGGGTCAGGAGTATGGAGCATAGAGCCCCTTACATTGCTGCTCAGGAGGAAGAAAACATTCCTTTGTAACAGAAAATGTATATAAATCTGAGGCTCTTTTAGGAATATCTGGGGTTTCAAAAATGAAAGGAGCTTTATAGCGACTAAAACATTTAATATGTGTAACATTGTTCTGTTTATCTCCTCCTCCCCTCCCCCGCCTGTCTCCAGCACCACACCCGGGGACTAGCAGGGAGGGGAGATTCCTTGCAGTGTAATGAGAACTGATTGGCTGCTCCTCAGGAAAGGGGAGTGTCCTGTTTATCCTTTCTCCCTTTCACTCCCAGAGCCATTTTGGCATTTTTTGCACATTTAAAAAATCATTTTATCCTGAAGATGACACAAAACCCCCAAAATATCAATTTTCTGAAAGTAGAGACTTTAGAGAATAAAATAGCGGCAGTTCTAATTTTTATGTCACAAAATATTATCACAAAGTCTATGAAATGCCAAATGTCAGTAAAAAATACACTTAAGCTGATTTCAGGGCACAAAAAGCAATAAATGACCCATTTATGTGTAAAAATATAAAAGCCGAGGTTGCAGCGAGTAAATAGATATCCAACATGTCAAACCTTAAGTTGTGTGTGCTGAAATGGTGACAACCTTTAGTCCCCGGTATTATCTATAGGTGACACATTTATAGCCCCTTCTAGGTCATCAGTATAGAGTACGGAGGAGGTCTGCTCCTAGAATTATCCTCTCATTCTGGTGTGACCGGCGATATGTAACGTGTATCACAATCAATGTTATCACGTGTAGGCGCTCCAGCGTGTGCTCTTACGTTTGGGCGTGCATATATGTGGGGGAGGGGGGGGCCTTAAAATTTTTTAAAGGGAGGAGTTATGTACTTGGTTATAACTTTAATTCTTTGCATTTAAAAAAAACATTTTTACTTAAGGGGACAAAGTCCTCTATGAGATGACGTTTGATGACAGGTTCTCTTTATTGAGACATCCAGGGTCTAAAAGACCCCCAATGTCTCCCCTGTACTCCATTGGATGTAATGTAGAGCACATCGCACCGCATTACATTCTTTGCCGGCCTCGATGGTCGGGAAATCGGTCATAACGTCACTTCTGGGTCAGGACAAGAAGGGAGTGAATGTGTCCGCTCTCCTCCATCCCCTCTACCCTCCGACACCCGCTGACCTGGGCCCACAGATGGGCAAGCAGAGCCGGGGAAGCATAGTAGGTACAGGAGAGGTTCACACAGACGGGGTGGCAGAGGCTGGCACCTGAAAGGAGAGCCCTGCGGCTTGCCCTCAGCAGGGATAAAGATTAAACACAATACTTGCCCGGCACCCAGAACTACTTGTCCCGGGCGTCGGGTGATGTAAAGTGACCATCCCTGCATGATGAGCCGACATTGACCTCACAGCACTGCCTCAGAGCAAACTAGTCATAGGAAGGATCAGATTTATCATTCCTTGTCTGCAGATCTAAAACTCATCAAAACCAGTTCAGAGACCAAACAAACCCAACAGAGAAAAGGGGCCCCGGACCTCAAAATTGTAGTAAACACTAAACAGTCCAAACAAAATGTCTTCCCATGGGGGGAGTAGTTCTTCAATGTCCAGCAACCCTCCTATTCCCCCCTCACATCCACATCCTATTATTGTGTGACCAATACCATCCAAATCATTCTTACTTTCATTTCCCAAAGTTATCCGTCTACAAGGAGACCTGTATAGATCACATGATGGCACCAATGAGGATGGAGGAGGACCGGAGTCACATGACTGAGAAGATACTAAACCTCACCCTGGAGATCATCTACCTGCTGACCGGAGAGGTGAGGAGGATTCTGGGAGGTCACATGACATCACTCTCATCTCTATTAATAAAACACAGACCTGACCGGAGAGGTGAGGAGGATTCTGGGAGGTCACATGACATCACTCTTGTCTATTCTGGTCAATAGACCATTTTATTTTTGCACACATTTAGATGATGTCAGGTGGTTGATATTGTTTTATTTGTCTCCTGATCTGTAGGATTATGTTGTAAAGAAGAAGTCTAGTGGGGAGCCAATCTCAGGAGGATGGAGCAGAACCCAGAGCCTCACCATGGTGCCTCCATCTCATTCTCTGATACCTGAGAGGGAGAAAGAGCAGAAGATTCTGGAACTGACCACCATGATGGTCCATCTGCTGACAGGAGAGGTGAGCGGTGCCAGGAATTCTGGGACATTCTCCAGTAACAGACAAGGGATGTGTCTGGATGGTGACTGTATCATTGTGTGTGTCAGGTTCCTATAAGGTGTCAGGGTGTCACTGTCTATTTCTCCATGGAGGAGTGGGAGTATTTAGAAGGACACAAGGACCTCTACAAGGACGTCATGATGGACAATCAGCAGACTTTGGGTTTTGTGAAGATTGTAAGGAAGGAATTTCCCCGGAATGAGACGATATTGAAGCTCACCCTGGAGATTCTCAGCCTGCTGACTGGAGAGGTGAGTGTAATGAAGGGGTTAAATCTGACTGGGCTGTACACTGGGAGGTATTCAGAGTCACTTGAAGTCTTCTGATGTTCTGTAATCAATAACGACATCCACACAAGTACTATGAATACATAAAGTGTCCGGACTCTATGAGATTTGGTTATAGCACAAGATGGCGGCATTGGTTATAGAAGAGAACAATCTCAGCTTTAGTCCAATCAGGGAGACCCATGATTACCTGCATGCCACGCCCACTGACCACTAAATCCACGGGTGACATTTCCTGGTGGGTCAGTGAGCCTTACTAGTAAACCATTAGTGACTCTATTATATGACTTCTAGAAGGAGCTATAAATCTGACCCCATTGTCATCATATCATTGGATGGAGATGTCTGTCCTTTGCTGAGTCGGCACATTGTGGCCAATCCCTGGAGAATAAATCTAGAGCTGACCATAGAAGTGAGGGATTATGGGAGAGTGAGATTGATCTTTGTATCACACAGAACTGTACAGGAGTCATGAAGAAATCTACCGACAATGACACCAGAAGGAGATCTCATCGTATGACCACAAGATCCTCGAGAATCCAGAATCCCATCACCATCCCCCCACCTCCATCCCTGATCCCTACAAGACAGAAGACACAGAAGATTCTAGAAGTCACCAAGAAGATGATGGAGCTGCTGACAGGAGAGGTGAGCGGTGCCGGGAATTCTGGGACATTCTCCAGTAACAGACAAGGGATGTGTCTGGATGGTGACTGTATCATTGTGTGTGTCAGGTTCCTATAAGGTGTCAGGGTGTCACTGTCTATTTCTCCATGGAGGAGTGGGAGTATTTAGAAGGACACAAGGATCTCTACAAGGACGTCATGATGGACAATCAGCCGCCCCTCACATCACCGGGTAAGAGGAGACTTTATTGTAAAGGAGAGAGCAGTACGGAGGATCCACCTAGATCCCCCATCATCTGATAAACACATAGAAACAATGGATTCAGTCAGTGTGTGTGTTTCCTACAGATGGATCCAGTCATGGGAACCCACCAGAGAGATGTCCCCGTCCTCTGTATTCCCGGGATTCCACACAGGAAGGTCACACCATCCCTCACCATCATCAGGTAGATGATGACAATTATTGGTAGTTGTGATTTATACACAGCATGTTTGTTACAATGAATGTTTTATTATATCTTTCAGAGTGGAATCCTCGGGGATGATAATATTGATGTTAAAGAAGAGTATAAAGAGGAGGATGAGGAGTATGGAGTGATGGAGGAGTTTTCAGAAGGACACAAGGATATGATGGAGCCACCTAATACCAGGAACCCACCAGAGAGATGTCCCCGTCCTCTGTATTCCCGGGATTCCACACAGGAAGGTCACACCATCCCTCACTATTACAAGGTTGGTGGGATGGAGAATCTAGAACATGGACTTGTAGAGAGTATGGGCTCCAATCACAAAGCGGTATCTTCCCGTATCCCAGTATGTAGTAAGATGCTGCATTCTGTTTTTTAGTAGTGAATCCTGCGGGTAATTTACCACTGGTGTCCATAGCAACACTTGTAAATAGCTTGTTGTTAAGGAGAGGGCAGCCGCCAGTGTCCCCAACAACCAGTAAACAAGGAGCAGACGGCTGCCAAGTTCCCCGCTGACAGCTGTGACAGGTCTGGTATGGATTTTGAGGGGAACCCTGATACCAAAATAATAAAAAAAGTGTGGGTTCCCCTCAAAAATCAATACCAGACCCTTAGTGAGTGCCCACCTTCCTCCTGAACCATACCAGGCCACATACCCTCAACATGGGGTGGGTGCTTCAGGGCAGGGACGCTCTGCCCTCCCAAAAGCACCTTGTCCACATGTCAATGGGGACAAGGGTCCCTTCTTCACAACCCTGGGCTGTGGGTGGGGGGCTTTTTGGAATCTGGAAACCACTTTTAACAAGGAGGCCCCCAGATCCCGGCCCCCCCACAATGTGAATGAGTATAGAGTACATAGTCCCCCTATTCATTCACCAAACAGTGTAGTGTAAAAAAACACTGACCGCATGCATTTCATTCTTTATTTCCTTCTGTGAATGTAACGCCTGTTCATGCGGTATTTACTGAGCGTGTTCAGTGTTTGTGGTCAATACCGCAACACGGGATAGGAAATGGACAGTTTCAGGATGGCATGCGGTATTTAGGGGAAATGTACCCACATATCACATGTGATCTGCTTCTGTGAAGGGAGACAATGTGTGGATTTTGTGTGTGATGTCACAATCATAAATCTTACATTTTACAGATGATATTTTCTCTCATTTCCTTGATTTAGAGTGGAGATCCAATCGATATAGAATTTGAGGTGAAAGCAGAAGAAGAAGAGGCGTATGTGAGGGATGATCAGCAGTCTATGGAGGAGGATGGAATAACGGGGACATTTATAGAGGAGGACACTCCTACAGAGATCAGCACAGGTGGGTCATGAACACTAAATCCATTCCTCCACCCATACTGCTCACTGATTGGTCCAGAGTAGGGCGGGGACTGGGTGATATCAGCCTGTAATCCCCTGGTCACTTTCCTGAGCTGTGTTCCCCGTCCTGTATTCCTGGATTTCTCTCGGATAATCTTCCTTCTCTGTGCTGCAGACACAATTTATGTCTCTAGACTGGATTTATGGAGGTTCTGGGGCTCAGCTGGCAGCATTATGTGACCTAGGCTCCTGGGACATGTGATTTGGATCTTCTCCCCCATGTCCGGGTCTAGTAAGATCTCTGACAGAACATTTCTCCCAGGGTTCCTTGCTCTGTGGTCTGCTGGCTGTGCCGGGTGGAGGGATATGTCTGTAGTGTCTCAGCCCCAAGTCACTGAGTGCAGTCTCAGGAGATGGGAGGCAGCGGTGTGGGATCTCTGCATCTTGTCTCGTGTAGATATTTAAAGTGGGTGTAAACCCTCCATATACCCAGTGCAATGACTGGCCTCAGGTGATACACAGAGATAAAACAAATCCTCCTACATACGTTGTACCTGTTTATCTGTAGCACTCTCTTCTCTATATTTGTTCAAAGTTCAGAATTTATACAGCTTGTATGAGAAGTCAGAAAAAAGGGGGCAGAGAGCTGAAGTCACTCTCTTCACAGCTCAGTGAAGTGAGCTCTGAGAGATGACTGATGGGAAGGGACACACTTCCTTCACACAGGAACAGAGCTGAGGTTGTCAATCACAGGCTGTGTGCTGGTGCTCCCTCCCTTGTCGTCTTTTTTTTCTCCTGGTGTCAGGAAGACTTGGCAGAAGGGACTCAACTGCTGATCACAGAGGAAGGAGACAGCAGACAGAAATGGCTCTTATTGCTCTGGAGTGAGACAAGTACACACTGTAGAGGGATATGTTTGTTCATATTCCATGTCTGAGGGTTACAACCCCTGTAAGTGATCTCTGATTACTAAACACCAATTTGAAGTGATCCTTACACTATGTATTAGTATCGCCCCCCTTGTCCTGAATAGAGGTACTATGTGGGTTTAGTTTGTGGCTGGGCTGTACTTGGCTCAGGCTGATTGTATAGTTCTTCACTTGGTTTCTCCCTAAGTTTAGGTTGTCTTGTGATGTCTCACTGTGGCCAGTAGATGTCACTGCTATCACTGGACATAGGATGAGATTTCACCAACCAAACTAAAGGGATATTAAACCACAAATGTCCCATATTGCAGCTTACCAATCATTGGGTGTGGCGGCTGCATTCCTTTTCTTTGGCTTTTTTTTCCTGTTTTCACCTGGTGATCTGCCAGTAACACACCTTCTGTATTAGAGCGCCCCAACTCTGGAGACAGCAGCATGGTCAGTCTGGGGGGAGGGGAGTGTTAGATGTATTTGCAGATATAAAAACAATAACTAATTGAAGCCAAACTCCAGATCACACTTCATAATCACTTACATCAAACTGTTTTTTCCTTTTGGGAGAAAAGTTTGTCATGAATAAATAAAAGCTGCTCATTGTAAGCCCCCTGTCAGTGGTAAATGGTCTTTATAAAACAACAGATTTACTGGCTAGATCACCAGATAAATATAGAAGAAAACTAATACTGTATAGTCCTAACTTTTGTATCCTATATGATAAGTTGTACATTACATCGGCCTTACTTCTTTTCCACACTTTTCCTCCCAGCTGGACATTTTATATCGGATGATGTGATTGGAGCACAGACTTTTACATGGTGATAATAATGTGATAACATCCTCCAACTTTGGACCCTTAAACAGAAAGTGATGAGGGAGGAGTCAATACCCCAATGATGGTGGTCTTCAGGATCAGTCCAGTCTTCATCTTGGTTGTTCTCCCCCCATCCTCACTCTCTGACCTCTGGTGGGGCTCAGCCCCGCTGTTCTTCATGACTAAATCATGGACTAAATAAGGAAGTGCAGTACTTCTTGTGTTGGGAAGATGGCGATGAGTGATAGAGGGGGTGGGGACCCTCGTCCTATAATCCCCTCATCACTGTCCCTCCTATAAAAGACAGTTCTGGTTGTTTCCTCACTCTCTGACTAAGGTCCATGAATAAAGAAATGACCTGGTAGGAGATCAGAGGAGCCATTTCCTAGTTCCCTTGAGGGTGGAATTGTAAGCGCCTCAGAGACCAAGCTGCCTGATGTGGGCGGAGTCCTGGTTTGGGGGAACCAATCAGCTCCTGTCTAGTAATCCTCTTTGTCTTTGTATTTTAGTCCATGGCCGGGAGATGAGGAAAACCTCCGAGGATTGTCTCACTTTGTCTCCAGACTGGAAAGTAGAAGATGAGGACATCACACAGTATAATCCAGGAGAAAACCCGTCTCCCTCCAATGTCCATCCGGCACCACCCAGTGTAGATGGACCATCGGATTCCTCGTATCCTGAGGAACCTCAGACTGTGCGGGACCGGGCCGGCCTTCCAACAGGGAAGAAGTTCTCCTGTACTGAGTGTGGGAAATGTTTCCGTTATAAATTTGGTCTTAATAGGCATCAGAGATCTCACACGGGGGAGAAGCCATATTCCTGTCCTGAGTGCGGGAAATGTTTTTCAAAGAAATACGGTCTTCACACACATCAGAGATCTCACACGGGGGAGAAGCCGTATTCCTGTCCTGAGTGTGGGAAATGTTTTTCAACTAAGTACTATCTTTACGCACATCAGAGATCTCACACGGGAGAGAAGCTGTATTCCTGTCCTGAGTGTGGGAAATGTTTCCGTTATAAATTTGGTCTTAATAGGCATCAGAGATCTCACACGGGGGAGAAGCCATATTCCTGTCCTGAGTGCGGGAAATGTTTTTCACAGAAATACGGTCTTCACACACATCAGAGATCTCACACGGGGGAGAAGCCGTATTCCTGTCCTGAGTGTGGGAAATGTTTTTCAACTAAGTACTATCTTTACGCACATCAGAGATCTCACACGGGAGAGAAGCTGTATTCCTGTCCTGAGTGTGGGAAATGTTTTTCAACTAAGTACTATCTTTACACACATCAGAGATCTCACACGGTGGAGAAGCCGTATTCCTGTTCTGAGTGCGGGAAATGTTTTTCATGCAAGTCCCGTCTTTCCATACATCAGAGGTCTCACACAGGGGAAAAGCCGTATTCCTGTCCTGAGTGCGGGGTATGTTTTTCAGCGAAGGCCAATCTTCAGAAACATCAGAGATGTCACATGGGGGAAATGCCATATTCGTGTCCTGAATGCGGGAAATGTTTTTCAGTGAAGTCCAGTCTTCAGAAACATCAGAAATCTCACACAGGGGAGAAGTCATATTCCTGTTCTGAGTGCGGGAAATGTTTTTCAGATAAGTCCAATCTGTACATACATCAGAGATCTCACACAGGGGAGAAGCCATATTTCTGTTCTGATTGTGGGAAATGTTTTTCACAGACATCTGATCTTTACAGACATCAAAGATCTCACATGGGGGAGAAGCCGTATTCCTGTTCTGAGTGCGGGAAATGTTTTTCACAGAAGTCCAGTCTTAACACACATCAAAGATATCACACAGGGGAGAAGCCGTATTCCTGCCCTGAGTGCGGGAAATGTTTTTCACAGAAGTCCAGTTTTTACTCACATCAGAGATCTCACACGGGGGAGAAGCCATATTCCTGTTCGGAGTGTGGGAAATGTTTTGCAGAAAAATCAAAACTTGTCAGACATCAGAAGTCTCATGTGGTTGAAAAGCCATTTTCCTGTCTTGATTGCAGGAAATGTTTTTTGAAGAAGTCCAGTCTTTACACACATCAGAGGTCTCACAAGGGAAAGAAGCCACTTTCCTGTCCTGAGTGAGGGAAATGTTCCTGTTAGAAGCCTTCCATAACCTAATATCATTACTAACATATGTATGAATGTGTTGGATCTTAATAAAATAATTGATTTATTATATTTCAATTTTTCTAGATTTGGAAAAGTGAGATAAACAGACTATTGTTAGTCTATGTGAATACATATGTATATGGATATATATCTTGGGTTTGTTCTCTACATTCTAGTAACATGTGGTAGTAATTAGTCATGAATTGGTTAGCTGGCTTCCCTCCCCCATCTCTGTGGGGAGGAGCTAAAGTTTCACTAATAGGAGAATTGTAAGAATCTATTTCATACATGGTAAGCTTACACATTTTATACTGTAATATTTCTTGATTAGGATATTTCTATATGATATAACTTTTATATTAAGATTACTTTTGGGAGAATATATATATATATCTGTGTAGTATATATGTGTAACACATCCCATCCCCCCCGACTGATGGAATGTCAGTGAAGGTTTGATTAGAGGTCCCAAGGATTCATTTTCAGCCTCTCTCCTAGGGGAGGGGAGAAGACTGAAGGTTTGTTCTATACATCTGTCACCAGATATTATTGTGGGACTATAAGAACCAGAGAGGAAAACCAGCCAACTTTTAGGAGAAGGTGGGGGCTGAATTGCTCCTTTATAGAGCAGAACAAAGACTTTTTGGTGGCACACTTTTTAGAAGCTGGGCTGAGGAGACTACAGATTCCCACAAACAATTTTACATACAATTTTTTTCTCAAGAACATAACTATATTTTTGGACATTATCTAAACATTCTGAATTCCAATATTTTATTTCTAATTGTATGCAATATTATTATTAAACACATTTTTGAGTTTATGTAAGAGTTGGAAGGACTTTCTATTTTGGAGTTTTCTCATCAATACAAGTTTTAAGGTCTTTTTTTTTTTTAAATAATGTTATTGGGAAAGTTAAGGCTGATCAATGTACAGTGGGGATGGAAAGTTTGGGCACCCCAGCTAAAAATTTGTATTAATGTGCATAAAGAAGCCAAGGAAAGATGGAAAAATCTCCAAAAGGCATGAACTTACAGATTAGACATTCTTATAATATGTCAACAAAAGTTAGATTTTATTTCCATCATTTACACTTTCAAAATAACAGAAAACAAAGAAATGGCGTCAGCAAAAGTTTGGGCACCCTGCAGAGTTAATATCTTGTACTGCCCCCTTTGGCAAGTATCACAGCTTGTAAACGCTTTTTGTAGCCAGCCAAGAGTCTTTCAATTCTTGTTTGAGGTATCTTTGCCCATTCTTCCTTACAAAAGTCTTCCAGTTCTTTGAGATTTCTGGGCTGTCTGTCACGCACGGCTCTTTTAAGGTCTATCCATAGATTTTCAATGATGTTGAGGTCAGGAGATCGTGAAGGCCATGGCAAAACCTTCAGTTTACGCCTCTTGATGTAATCCCCCGTGGATTTCGAGGTGTGTTTAGGATCATTATCCATTTGTAGAAGCCATCCTCTCTTTAACTTCAGCTTTTTCACAGATGGCATCAAGTTACCATCCAAAATTTGCTGAAATTTTATTGAATCCATTTTTCTTTCTACTCGTGAGATGTTCCCTGTGCCACTGGCTGCAACACAACCCCAAAGCATGATTGATCCAACCCCATGCTTAACAGTTGGACAGAGGTTCTTTTCATTAAATTCTGTGCCCCTTCTTCTCCAAACGTACCTTTGCTCATTCCAACCAAAAAGTTCAATTTTAACCTCATCGGTCCACAGAACTTGTTTCCAAAATGCATCAGGCTTGTCTATATGTTCATTTGCAAAGTTCAAACAATGATTTTTGTGGTGAGGACGTAGAAGAGGTTTTCTCCTGATGACTCTTCCATGAAGACCATATTTGTACAAGTATCTCTTTATAGTGTACCACAACTCCAGTGTCTGCCAGATCTTTCTGGAGGGATCGTGCCGTCAAACGTGGGTTTTGAATTGTTTTTCTCACAATCCTGCGAGCTGTTCTGTCTGATATTTTTCTTGGTCTTCCAGATCTTGCTTTAACTTCCACTGTTCCTGATGACTGCCATTTCTTAATTACATTCCGAACAGAGGATATTGACATCTGAAAACGCTTTGCTATCTTCTTATAGCCTTCTCCAGCTTTGTGAGCGTCAACTATTTTCAGTTTCAGTTTTCTAGACAACCCATGGTGCTGATTGTTGGGGCAAGGTCAGATGAGTCTGGGCATTTAAAACCTTTGAGATTGACATCACCTGGTCTTCCCAGACGATGATTGAGAACAATCCATGACACTGGCAGGTCTCAGCTTGGCAAAGGGGGCAGTGCATGCTATAAATTCTGCAGGGTGCCCAAACTTTTGCAGACGCCATTTTTTTGTTTTCTGTTATTTTGAAAGTGTAAATGATGGAAATAAAATCTAACTTTTGTTGACATATAAAAATGTCTAATCTGTAATTTGATGCCTTTTGGAGATTTTTCCATCTTTCCTTGGCTTCTTTATGCACATTAATACAAATTTTTAGCTGGGGTGCCCAAACTTTCCATCCCCACTGTACATACAAATATGGATTACAGTCCGAACATAGACACAATATGCAGCATCCCGTTTTCAAGATGGGCTATGGGTTTGAATCAGGGTGGATTTGATTTAAATCAAACTGATTTAAATCACGATTTAAATCCTAGTTTTCTACATAAAGACTAATTCTTCTGGTATAACTTTAATATGCAAGTAGATGAAGATTTTTAGAATAACAACTTTTCATATTAGTTTTTTTATCCCCAGTTTAATAGGTTCATCATTCATATTTGGACAACTTTTCTGTTGTACTTCGGAAGGAGAAAAATAATCATCACCTTAATAATAACAATGTAAATAGATTTATTCAACTGAAACAACAACATTCCAGCATCTGTTATTCGCTTAAACATCCATGTTTGTTAACTAATTTGGCTAAACAAAATATATATATTTTAAGAAACTTAGACTGTCAGCCCCTCCTCCTCACACTGTCGGCCCCTCCCTCCTCACACTGTCGGCCCCTCCCTCCTCACACCGTCGGCCCCTCCCTCCTCACACCGTCGGCCCCTTCCTCCTCGAACTGTCGGCACCTTCCTCCTCGCACTGTCGGCCCCTCCCTCCTCGCACTGTCGGCCCCTCCCCCCTCGCACTGTCGGCCCCTTCCCCCTCGCACTGTCGGCCCGTCCCTCCTCGCACTGTCGGCCCCTCCCTCCTCGCACTGTCGGCCCCTCCCTCCTCACACTGTCGGCCCCTCCCTCCTCACACCGTCGGCCCCTTCCTCCTCGAACTGTCGGCCCCTTCCTCCTCGCACTGTCGGCCCCTCCCCCCTCGCACTGTCGGCCCCTTCCCCCTCGCACTGTCGGCCCCTCCCTCCTCGCACTGTCGGCCCCTTCCTCCTCGCACTGTCGGCCCCTCCCTCCTTGCACTGTCGGCCCCTCCCCCCTCGCACTTTCGGCCCCTTCCCCCTTGCACTGTCGGCCCCTCCCTCCTCGCACTGTCGGCCCCTTCCTCCTCGCACTGTCGGCCCCTTCCTCCTCGCACTGTCGGCCCCTCCCTCCTCGCACTGTCGGCCCCTTCCCCCTCGCACTGTCGGCCCCTCCCTCCTCGCACTGTCGGCCCCTTCCTCCTCGCACTGTCGGCCCCTTCCTCCTCGCACTTAGTTTCACTTTCTTCTTGTGCAGATCTATTCCACTCCAAACAATCAGGAAAATATTGTTTCTATTCTATTCACTGAACTTCTTGCACCTTCGCACTGAAGGGGTTGATTCTGTATTCATCGGTTTGTAGAAGTTAGGATGAAGGTCTTTTTCTTAACTCTGTTCCTGTTATAACATTTTTGCTGTGAAGAAGAGGCATGTGATCTCTGCTGAGTCAAATTCAGTTTTGAGAACTGCAAAAGTAAACCAACATCTGTGATAATATCTTGTAGGCAGAGAAACTGCCCAATAATCTTACAGAAACCTCTGGAGAGCGACATTGTGAATGGAGTCATGGGATTTATGTACCAGAAACCTCTGGAGAGCGTGACATTGTGAATGGAGTCATGGGATTTATGTACCAGAAACCTCTGGAGAGCGCGACATTGTGAATGGAGTCATGGAGTTTATGTACCAGAAACCTCTGGAGAGCGTGACATTGTGAATGGATTCATGGAATTTATGTACCAGAAACCTCTGGAGAGCGTGACATTGTGAATGGATTCATGGGATTTATGTACCAGAAACCTCTGGAGAGCGTGACATTGTGAATGGATTCATGGAATTTATGTACCAGAAACCTCTGGAGAGCGCGACATTGTGAATGGATTCATGGAATTTATGTACCAGAAACCTCTGGAGAGCGTGACATTGTGAATGGATTCATGGAATTTATTTACCAAAAAAATTAAACATATACAGCCTTATTCTACATAATTAAAAAACGAATCTTTATTTCATGATGGAATAACCTTTGGATGGTAATATATTTTTCTCAAAAAGCTTTTTATTTAAAAAAAATCTGATTTAAATTTAAAAAATCCACTTCCGGTTCCGGAGCCGCATGAGCTAGGGGACAGATCCCACGGCTGTGGACACACCGGCTTATAAATACCTCCCCCTGCACCGAGGGACCTACCTGTCAGGCACGGGAGTGCCTCTAAGTCTCCCCCATCCGATCCCAGATGGATAGATATCTGCGGCCGGCGGCACCCGGCCCTGATCCCGCGGCTCGGTCCCTGGGGAACATCTCTCCCCCTCTTGCAGCCAAAATTTCTGCCGCACACGATCAGTGCAGCATTAGCATTAGCTGCAACAGGGACGACAGCACGGATGCCAGACTGGCAGGCATGGAGACTGAGCCTGCAGCATATCCAGGAGCAGGTAGGGGGGTCTCACAACTGTCACACACCTCTCCACCAGGGCAGGCTGATACCAGTGGTCCTATGGACCAATATGAAAAAATTGCACAGGCAGTGGCCTCATTATTGCTACCTACCATCACAGAGGCAGTAGACAGGGCCATTACGCAGGGCATAGAACAACTGAGAAGGGACCTGGGAGAAAATGTTAAACGCATAACTGAAGCGGAGCAGCGCATCTCTGATCTGGAGGATGAGGTCCAAGCAATACAGGCGGGGGTCACACATTCAAAGCGGGCGCAACAAACCATAATGGACAAACTAGATGATCTAGAAAACCGCTCTCACAGGAACAACCTGCGTGTCATAGGCCTCCCAGAATCCTACAATTCAGATTCATTGTCTGATATCTGCTCTAAACGCATACCGGCAGCCTTAGGTATCACGACTCCATGCCAGGTTGAACGGGCACATCGTTTGGGCGCACCCTCCAACGACAGACGCACACCCCGTTTGACAATAGTCAAATATCTCAATTACGCTGACCGGTCGGCCATACTCAATTCCTTTCACAACTCAGATTATTATTGCAGATTATTCTCAAGAAGCATCTCGTAGGAGAAAATCGTTTCAACAGATTTGCGGCATATTATTCCAAAAAGGGATTAAATTTACCTTAGTGTATCCTGCTACACTCCGCTTCACCACACCTACAGGAGAGCCTAAATCATTTGCACATCCAGAGGAAGCCCTTCTATTCCTTCAACATAATAATCTATCGGATGTCGCCAGCCCTCCGCTATCACAGCGTTCACGAGATCCCACCCCGAGAGACCAGCGTAGCCCAAGAAAGGAACCGCCAAAACGCCAACGGGTCAATTTTACCTCAGTAAAACAAAGACCACCCTGAGATCTGATGCTCCCGTCACCTAGGCACCTGCTCACAATTTGTCCCCCAGGTTAATGTTCTCTTGAGCCTTCTTTTGCTCCTAATTTGAGGCTAAGCTAGGAAATAATTAGGCTTTGTTGCCATGTTTGCCTTTAGCCATTTCATGTTACTGTTGCGGCTGCGTCTTGGCGCATTTCCTTGCCTGCGATACTGAGGTTGAGGCCAGGACGAGCTGCCCCTCCTTCAAAGATGGTCCAGGCGACCATCGGGTTTATTCACTTGCCACTAATATTATGTATTGGTTCATGCAGCCTCTTGGTGCAGAATGCACACCCTGTCACTTCCGGTAACGTGGGCGAGGATAGGAGCTAACATGCGGAATAATGTGAAGTCCTTCATGCCTAGACAGTTTATTATATATATTGTATTTTTGCTGGACCCCTGTTGGGTCATAATGAGATGTGTATCTTTCCATCCTCTCTCTTCTCTTTCCTCCCTTCTTATCTTTATTTCTATTTTCTGCTTACCTGGGGACCTTCTGGAGCCTCCTTCATCTACAACACGAGAGATTAGGACATATAGCGATACCCTAAGAGAGTTGACACCAAGTAGCATTGCTTTTAATTCACCTCTGAACACTTACATACCCGAGCCTTCATGACCCGTATAATATCGTGGAATGTTAAGGGCCTAAGATCCCCCCACAAGCGTATGGCTATTCTCCGCCATCTTAAGCGATTGAAAACGGACATCGCATTTCTGCAAGAAACACATCTGACACAATCAGACTTTTCACGTCTCAATAAACTATGGGTGGGTCAAGTATTGGGATCTCCCTTGCAGAGAGGTAAAGTGGGAGTAATCATTCTTATACATACGCGTCTTACTCCAGACATTCTAACACTAGCTGCGGATGATGAGGGACGATATGTGGCGGCACATGTCAAGTTGGGAGCCTCCTCCTTAGCGTTCGTCAACATATATGCCCCAAACTCTTCACCTAAGCCCTTCTTTCAAGACATATCCTCTAGAATAGGGAACCTCTTGCACCTCCCGCTCGTGATGGGAGGTGACTTTAATCTATGTATGAATACACAGGAAGATCAACTCAAATCTTCCACCTCAATTCACCTATCTCCCCCCAACACCCCCCCAACACACGTTATTAAAAAACTTTACAGAGGCACTACAACTCACAGACGTATGGCGTCTGAGTCATCCAGAAGGAAGAGAATTTACCTTCTTTTCTCCTGTTCATCATACCTTGTCCAGAATTGACTATTTCTTTGTCAATCCCATCTTATTAAACAACGTTACAGAATCTACTATACATGACATAGCAATCTCTGATCATTCCCCGATCTCTCTATCAGTCCAGACACTACAACCTCCACTCCATACATCCACATGGCGCTTCCCTTCATATTTAGCAAATAATCAGGATTTGCTTCGGGTACTGAACGCCGCCTGGAACGAGTATTGTGATACTAATGCAGAGCACCGAGATAACCCCAATCTATTCTGGGAGACGGGCAAGGCTGTGTTACGAGGCAGAATTACTGCGTTTGCCTCAACGTACAAGAAAAACCTACTTCAAAATTATACGGAAGCAAGTGCTAGTCTAAGACAAGCTCAAAAGGATTTGGCAAGTCTCAACTCTCCTGATCATAGGAAAGCTTGGACGGAGGCCAAACAACGCTTCGATACATGGGCAGCAGCTCAAGAAGCTACACGACAATCCTATAGTGACCTTCAATTCCATAAATTCAGCAATAAGCCAGGCAAGCTGCTAGCAAGACTATGCAAAAACCGTACACTCCCACCCTCTGTACATCTCTGAAAGACACACAGAGGCAATTAAAAAGTGACCCTTCAGATATTATTTCTATACTGGAAAAATTTTACCAAAATCTTTATGGTCCAGACCCTATAGATACTGCTAGGGCCACCTCCTTTCTGGATCAAATCTCCTTACCTCATTTAGACACAATGGCACTTCAATCTCTAAACGCCCCCATTACTCAATCAGATATCTCTTTAGCCATTAAAACTCTCACAAATGGCAAAGCTCCCGGACCTGATGACTACACAGCCGAATTTTATAAACTTATGACCAAAACCCTTTCCCCCACCTTGCAATCGGTGTTTCAATCAATCCAGGGAGGGGGGGGGGGCTATTTACCCTCCGGATCTCAAGCACACATAAAACTGATTGCCAAAAAAGACAAAGATCCATCGGACCCCGAATCATATCGGCCGATTTCTCTACTGAACCTAGACGCAAAACTCCTGTCAAAAATTATTTCTTCACGACTTGCAACTACACTACCCAATCTCATACATTCCTCACAAGCGGGTTTTATACCGGGTCGATCGGCAACATCAAATATCCGTAAAGTGTTGTCGGTTCTAAACCAAGCCTCTAGTGTTACATCTCTGGATACAGCAATTGTCTCATTGGACGCTGAGAAGGCATTCGACAATGTAAATTTCGAAATGGCTTTTCTTGACACTACAGAGGTTTGGATTTGAGGGCTCTATTATGCATCTGATCCAAGCAATGTATTCATCCCCAACAGCTCAGGTGGTAGCGGCTGGCCTCACATCTAACCCGATTCAGTTGCACAAGGGCACTAGACAGGGATGTCCTTTATCCCCTCTACTTTTCATCCTGGCCCTGGAACCATTAGCACGCTTCCTATTATTTCAATCTGAACTTCATGTATCACAATTAACCAACAGGAGCTGAGACTTGCTTTATTCACAAATGATATTTTAATCTTCACCTCTAACCCATCCTTGGACCTGGCATACATACAGCTTGTCTTCTCCTCCTTCCGGCTGTGTTCGGGACTCCAAATAAACTTTTATAAAAGTGAGGTGCTTCCACTATGCCAATCACGCCCTCCGCTCTGGACTCAATACTCAATCTTTAAAATTGCACATAAACATATCACATATCTAGCCATAAAAATAGGGAAATTAGCTTCCTCTCTATACACGCTAAATTATACGCCAATGATTGCTAGGATCACTGGGGAACTGGAAATGTGGAAGGACCTACCGCTCTCACTTTTGGGCAGATCACATCTTTTTAACATGGTAAGCTTCCCAAAACTTCTCTATCCACTACAGACCATTCCTCTCCTCCTCAAACACAGCGACATAACCAAATTACATCGGGCTCTCTCAAAATTTTTATGGAAGGCCAAACGTCCCCGTATAGAGCTTACCAAATTATTTGTACCCCGCAGTGAAGGAGGCTCAGGCCCCCCAAATATACGGGTCTACAATCTCTCATGCATCCTACGTGTTGGTTTAGACTGGCTCACTCATTCCTCCAATTACTCCGATTACCATATTGATTCTGCGATAGCTCATTCCTATGATCCCACAGCCCTATTACACAGTAATGTCAACTCTCTTCCACCACACTTAAAACATAACTCACTCATCCGCGACACCCTTATTGCATGGAGGGAGGTAAGGCGAAAACTGGGGGTCTCACCGTGGCTGTCTCGCTTTCTCCCTATCCAGCATAACCCCTCTTTCTCTCCTCCGCAATCCTATGATGCTTACGAAATGTGGTCAAACAAAAATTTAACCCTGATACATCACCTTTACGACACCTCTACGGGTTCTCCAAAACCTCTCAACGAAATTCTACAAACATATGAACTACCAGCTCATCACTTCTTCTATATCCTCCAAGTAAGGAACTATGTCAACTCCATTGCACCTATCAAATCTAATAGATTCTGTACAACATTTCTGGATGTAATGGCAAACTCTCAAAATTATAAAATTTCATCCATATATGGACCTCTGAACCTACTATATGCCAAACCCTTCCAGTCATACAATGCTGCAAAATCTTGGGTCAAAGATTTTAACAACTCTTTTACATCAGATCACTTGCTATCAGGCTTCAACTCCACATGCGCTTTCAACCACAACACATTTTGTCAGGAACAACTCAAACTCCTGCACCGTGCCTACATGCCCTGTCAATACTCACGAAACGGTTTGGCTCAGTCTATCTGTCCTCTGTGTGGTCAGCAAAAACCTTCTCTACACCATAGACTATGGCTCTGTCCTATGATTTCCACATTCTGGAAGCAAGTGGTCACTTTCATATCAAGAATCACATCGTTTCAACTTCCAATCCACCCACTACCTCTTCTTTTTGGATACCTGGATCAACCAGTTATTGGTCTTTTCTCTTCCCAATCATCCACTTTCAAGAATAACAAACCCTGGATGTCCACATTCCTGCTAATAGCGAGACGAGATGTTCTTCGTAAATGGATCTCCAACTCCCCTCCGACTCTATCCGACATCAGAAAAGAGCTCAACTCTCTTTTAAATCTTGACAGACTCGATCTACTCATTTCTCCGACATCTTCAAAGGAGTCTCTCTATCTTCGCAAATGGAAAACATACATCATAGGATCCATGCCACCAGAGCAGTCCTTTTATTTTTACAAAACTCCAACATCTGAGTTGTACATCATAGTCTTCCTTGAGTCCTGGGTATTAGAGATCATGGGACTATTGAACACTTAATCGTGGATTTGTTAGCTATGACACTTATTAGACTTCCTTATCAGTACTGTTACTTTGATGCCGTATCACACCACCTTGTCAGTGTTATGTATATTCTGAAAAAATCAAATAAAAATATCTTTAAAAAAAAAAAAAAAAAAGGTGTCACATGTCGGGTTCTCCTTTCTCTCCTCCCTGAGTGTGTATTTAGAGGCGGAGCTCCTGCTGGAATGGCGGTCAGAGGCGGAGTCTAGGAGGGAGACTGACAGAACCCGCAGCAGACTTGCAGGAGTGAGCGAGGAGGATCCGGTTCCTTTACCATCGGAGATGAGGAGAGTGTGAAGGATGTTTCTGACTCTGGGAGCTGAAAAGCTGGGAGTCCTATTGGTGTGGTGAGTGGGGAAGCACTACTAGGGGGTGCCCTCACCATCCCGTGTACAAGAGGTGGAAGAAGGCGTGGCTACACTACAGCTGACACAATTTGGAGGGCGGAGCACTTTCACACCTTATCAACTTTTCACTGTTCGGTGGATTTTTGGAGTAAAATAAGTGGATTGAAGTAGATGCAAAGTGGAGGCGGTGGACTTGCAGAGAACACTATACTGAGCACACAATATTGTCTGTCTCCATGGATTTGCACAGGATTTGAGATGATTTCCTATAGCAGCAAATCTGATGAGATGAATGAAGTGGGTGTAAAGTGGAAGCAGTGGATCTGCAGGGAGCAGCATCTTGAGCACAAAGCACTTTATGTTGTGGATGGATTTGCACACGGTTCAGTTTCCTTCATTTATTGATAAACCCCATAATACCAATGAAGTGGGTGTAAAGTGGAAGCAGTGGATGTGCAGAGAATAGGATTTGGAGCCCCGAGCTCTTTATCTCTGAATGTCTCCACATATTTGTAGTGTATTTGTGATGATTTCTGTGCACACACAATAGGACAGCGCTGTGACACATAATGCTCTCATGGGGGTAGGAGTAAAGGTGAGGTCACAATGGGGAATCCAATGGTGGGAATGTTGCATGCTGGACTCTCAGCTTACAGTGATGGTAGAAGAGGCTCATTGAAAGGTTTAAGGGTCTTGCTAGGAAGGAGCAAATTACTGGAAGAGTCTCTCCACGGCTGAGACTTATCCTACGTATCTGGAGTCTGGGATATGAAGAAGAGGAGGAGGAGAATCCAAAGGTCTGCTCTGAGATTAGGAAGGAGAGGGGGAGGAGGATAATCCAAAGGTCTGCTCTGAGGGTAGGAAGGAGAGGAGGACAATCCAAAGGTCTGCTCTGAGGCTAAGAAGGAAAGGGGGAGGAGGCCAATCCAAAGATCTGCTCTGAGGTTAAAAAGGAAAGGGGGAGGAGGCCAATCCAAAGATCTGCTCTGAGGTTAAAAAGGAAAGGGGGAGGAGGCCAATCCAAAGATCTGCTCTGAGGTTAGGAAGGAGAGGAGGAGGAGGACAATCCAAAGGTCTGCTCTGAGGTTAGGAAGGAGAGGAGGTGGAGGACAATCCAAAGGTCTGCTCTGAGGTTAGGAAGGAGAGGAGGAGGAGGACAATCCAAAGGTCTGCTCTGAGGTTAAGAAGGAAAGGGGGAAGAGGCCAATCCAAAGATCTGCTCTGAGGTTAGGAAGAAGGAGAGGAGGAGGACAATCCAAAGGTCTGCTCTGAGGTTAGGAAGAAGGAGAGGAGGAGGACAATCTAAAGGTCTGCTCTGAGGTTAGGAAGGAGAGGAGGAAGAGGACAATCCAAAGGTCTGCTCTGAGGTTAGGAAGGAGAGGAGGAGGATGACAATCCAAAGGTCTGCTCTGAGGTTAGGAAGAAGATGACAATCTAAAGGTCTGCTCTGAGGTTAGGAAGGAGAGAAGGAGGACAATCCAAAGGTCTGCTGTGAGGTTAGGAAGGAGAGGAGGAGGAGGACAATCCAAAGGTCTGCTCTGAGGTTAGGAAGCAGAGGAGGAGGAGGACAATCCAAAGGTCTGCTCTGAGGTTAGGAAGGAGAGGAGGAGGAGGACAATCCAAAGGTCTGCTCTGAGGTTAGGAAGAAGGAGAGGAGGAGGACAATCTAAAGGTCTGCTCTGAGGTTAGGAAGGAGAGGAGGAAGAGGACAATCTAAAGGTCTGCTCTGAGGTTAGGAAGGAGAGGAGGACAATCCAAAGGTCTGCTCTGAGGTTAGGAAGGAGAGGAGGAAGAGGACAATCTAAAGGTCTGCTCTGAGGTTAGGAAGGAGAGGAGGACAATCCAAAGATCTGCTCTGAGGTTAGGAAGGAGAGGAGGAGGACAATCCAAAGGTCTTCTCTGAGGTTAGGAAGGAGAGGAGGAGGACAATCCAAAGGTCTGCTGTGATGTTAGGAAGGAGAGGAGGAGGAGGACAATCCAAAGGTCTGCTCTGAGGTTAGGAAGAAGGAGAGGAGGAGGACAATCCAAAGGTCTGCTCTAAGGTGAGGAAGAGGACAATCTAAAGGTCTGCTCTGAGGTTAGGAAGGAGAGGAGGACAATCCAAAGGTCTGCTCTGAGGTTAGGAAGGAGAGGAGGAGGATGACAATCCAAAGGTCTGCTCTGAGGTTAGGAAGGAGAGGAGGAGGAGGAGGACAATCCAAAGGTCTGCTCTGAGGTTAGGAAGGAGATGAGGAGGAGGACAATCCAAAGGTCTGCTCTGAGGTTAGGAAGGAGAGGAGGAGGAGGACAATCCAAAGGTCTGCTCTGAGGGTAGGAAAGAGAGGAGGAGGAGGACAATCCAAAGGTCTGCTCTGAGGTAAGGAAGGAGAGGAGGAGGAGGACAATCCAAAGGTCTGCTCTGAGATTAGGAAGGAGAGGAGGAGGAGGACAATACAAAGGTCTGCTGTGAGGTTAGGAAGGAGAGGAGGAGGACAATCCAAAGGTCTGCTCTGAAGTTAGGAAGGAGAGGAGGAGGCGGAGGACAATCCAAAGGTCTGCTCTGAGGTTAGGAAGGAGATGAGGAGGAGGACAATCCAAAGGTCTGCTCTGAGGTTAGGAAGGAGAGGAGGAGGAGGACAATCCAAAGGTCTGCTCTGAGATTAGGAAGGAGAGGAGGAGGAGGACAATACAAAGGTCTGCTCTGAGGTTTGGAAGGAGAGGAGGACAATCCAAAGGTCTGCTCTGAAGTTAGGAAGGAGAGGAGGACAATCCAAAGGTCTGCTCTGAGGTTAGGAAGGAGAGGAGGAGGAGGACAATCCATAGGTCTGCTCTGTGGTTAGGAAGGAGAGGAGGAAGAGGACAATCTAAAGGTCTGCTCTGAGGTTTGGAAGGAGAGGAGGAGGACAATCCAAAGGTCTACTCTGAGGTTAGGAAGGAGAGGAGGAGGAGGACAATCCAAAGGTCTGCTCTGAGGTTAGGAAGAAGGAGAGTATAGATCTTTGAAAACTAGAAAAGGGAATTCCAAGAGAAAGAAACCAAAGAAATGAAGCAGTTACTTGTTTGCAACATTTTATAACAGAAACTAAGAAAACATTATTTTAGTTTTATTTTAATGTTTGGTCTTTTATAGCATAAAAATAAAAATCCCAGAAATGAATAAATCCCACTAAAAGAAAGCGCAATTTGTGTGAAAAATGATACAAATGTCATATAGTACAGTGTTACATTCCTGAGTAATTGTCATTGGAAGTGTGAGAGCGCCAAAAGCTGAAAATTGTCCGGGGGCTGGAAGGGGGGAAAGTACCTGGTACTGAGGGGGTTAAATGAAAATGACATTATGGCCACTAGATGGAGCCAATGATCATATGAAATAAGAACATGGCCAAAACTTGTCACAGCTGGATGAAGGCTCCTCACATTCCTTCAAATGATGTTTTTTTTAAATAGACCTCCAAGTGTTTGTGAAATCTCCCACCACAAAATGTACTCATAGGTCAGGATTCCATTTTTATTCTTCTCCTGCCATCAATGGCCGACCCGGTCCCACACTTCATCCATGTCTTTGGGGGCCTCTCATCTCCTTATCAACTGTTTCATCCATGATGAAGATCAGCCATGGAGTATATCTGAGGTGTATATCAGGGTGTGCTTCTTGCCCACATGAGAGCTGGGATGTCAAGCAACATTCATCTAGACATTTCCCGCACTCAAGGCACTAATACACCTCCAGGGTTGTGTGGGATCCCTGATGTACAGGAAGACAGGACTTCAGTGAGGAACATTTCCCTCACTCAGGACAGGAAAGTGGCTTCTCCCCCGTGTGAGATCTCTGATGTCTGGAAAGATTGCACTTCCATGAAAAACATTTCCCACACTCAGGACAGGAAAACGGCTTCTCCCCTGTGTGAGATCTCTGATGTGTGTAAAGATTGGACTTCCGTGAAAAACATTTCCTGCACTCAGGACAGGAATACGGCTTCTCCCCCGTGTGAGATCTCTGATGTGCGTGAAGATGAGACTTATTTGAAAAACATTTCCCACAATCAGGACAGGAATACGGCTTCTCCCCCGTGTGAGTTCTCAGATGTGTGTAAAGATTGGACTTCTGTGAAAAACATTTCCCGCACACAGAACAGGAATTCGGCTTCTTCCCCATGTGAGATTTCTGATGCCTGCAAAGAACGGACTTATATGAAAAACATTTCCCGCACTCAGCACAGGAATACAGCTTCTCCCCTGTGTGAGATCGCTGATGTGTGTACAGACTGGATTTACTTGAAAAACATTTCTCGCACTCAGGACAGGAATATGGCTTCTCCCCCATGTGACATCTCTGATGTCTGTAAAGATTGGACTTCTGTGAAAAACATTTCCCACACACAGAACAGGAATACGACTTCTTTCCCGTGTGAGCTTTCTGATGTCTGCAAAGAACAGACTTGTATGAAAATATTTCCCACACTCAGGACAGGAATATGGCTTCTCCCCGGTGTGAGATCTATGATGTGTGAATAGACTGGACAAACTTGAAAAACATTTCCCGCACTCAGAACAGGAATACAGCTTTTTCCCCGTATGATATTTCTGATGTCTGCACAGACTGGATTTAAGTGAAAAACATTTCCCGCACTCAGAACAGGAATTCGGCTTTTCCCCTGTGTGAGATTTCTGATGTCTGCAAAGATCGGACTTCTCTGAAAAACATTTCCCACACCCCCGTGTGAGACCTCTGATGTATGATAAGTGTTGATTTTTCTACAAAACATTTCCTGCACTCAGGACAGGAATACGGCTTCTCCCCTGTGTGAGTTCTTTTATGCACATTAAGTTTGGATTTAGAACAGAACCCCTTCCCACACTCAGTACAGGAGAAGCTCTTCTCTGTTGGAAGGCCGGCCCGATCCCGCACAGTCTGAGGTTCCTCAGGATACGAGGAATCCGATGGTCCATCTACACTGGGTGGTGCCGGATGGACATTGGAGGGAGCCGGGTTTTCTCCTGGACTATACTGTGTGATGTCCTCATCTTCTACTTTCCAGTCTGGAGACAAAGTGAGACAATCCTCGGAGGTTTTCCTCATCTCCCGGCCATGGACTAAAATACAAAGACAAAGAGGATTACTAGACAGGAGCTGATTGGTTCCCCCAAACCAGGACTCCGCCCACATCAGGCTGCTTGGTCTGAGGAGCTTACAATTCCACCCTCAAGGGAACAAGGAAATGGCCCCTCTGATCTCCTACCAGGTCATTTCTTTATTCATGGACCTTAGTCAGAGAGTGAGGAAACAAGCAGAACTGTCTTTTATAGGAGGGACAGTGATGAGGGGATTATAGGATGAGGGTCCCCACCCCCTCTATCACTCATCGCCATCTTCCCAACACAAGAAGTACTGCACTTCCTTATTTAGTCCATGATTTAGTCATGAAGAACAGCGGGGCTGAGCCCCACCAGAGGTCAGAGAGTGAGGATGGGGGGAGAACAACCAAGATGAAGACTGGACTGATCCTGAAGACCACCATCATTGGGGTATTGACTCCTCCCTCATTATCACTTTCTGTTTAAGGGTCCAAAGTTGGAGAATGTTATCACATTATTATCACCATGTAAAAGTCTGTGCTCCAATCACATCATCCGATATAAAATGTCCAGCTGGGAGGAAATGGGTGTAACAAAGGAGAATCCATATTATGTGTATATATAGCAGTGGGGGGAGGGGGAGAGCAGAAGTCAGGAGTATGTAATGTACAACATAGAGTATATAGTGCAGGGGTCAGGAGTATGTAATGTACAACATAGTGTATATAGTGCAGGGGTCAGGGGTATGTAATGTACAACATAGAGTATATAGTGCAGGGGTCAGGAGTATGTAATGTACAGCATAGAGTATATAGTGCAGGGGCCAGGAGTATGTAATGTACAACAGAGTATATAGTGCAGGGGAAAGGAGTATGTAATGTACAACAGAGTATATAGTGCAGGGGTCAGGAGTATGTAATGTACAACATAGAGTATATAGTGCAGGGGTCAGGAGTATGTAATGTACAACAGAGTATATAGTGCAGGGGTCAGGAGTATGTAATGTATAACATAGAGTATATAGTGCAGGGGTCAGGAGTATGTAATGTACAACATAGAGTATATAGTGCAGGGGTCAGGAGTATGTAATGTACAACAGAGTATATAGTGCAGGGGTCAGGAGTATGTAATGTACAACAGAGTATATAGTGCAGGGGTCAGGAGAATGTAATGTACAACAGAGTATATAGTGCAGGGGTCAGGAGAATGTAATGTACAACATAAATTATTTAGTGTAAGGGTCAGGACTCATAATATTGGTATTCAGCAATCAGTGGAAGATTAAATGTTTACTGTAGACAAGTTGCAGAGATCCCACACCGCTGCCTCCCATCTCCTGAGACTGCACTCAGTGACTTGGGTCTGAGACACTACAGACATATCCCTCCACCCGGCACAGCCAGAGGACCACAGAGCAAGGAACCCTGGGAGAAATGTACTGTCAGAGATTTTACTCAGGCATGAGGAAGAAAACAGATCAGGTCCCAGATAACTCAACATCTATGGTGAAAATGAACATTTTGCTGCCAGCTGAACCCCAGAACCTCCATAAATCCAGTCTAGATACATAAATTGTGTCTGCATCACAGAGAAGGAAGATTATCCGAGAGAAATCCAGGAATACAGGACGGGGAACACAGCTCAGGAAAGTGACCAGGGGATTACAGGCTGATATCACCCAGTCCCCGCCCTACTCTGGACCAATCAGTGAGCAGTATGGGTGGAGGAATGGATTTAGTGTTCATGACCCACCTGTGCTGATCTCTGTAGGAGTGTCCTCCTCTATAAATGTCCCCGTTATTCCATCCTCCTCCATAGACTGCTGATCATCCCTCACATACGCCTCTTCTTCTTCTGCTTTCACCTCAAATTCTATATCGATTGGATCTCCACTCTAAATCAAGGAAATGAGAGAAAATATCATCTGTAAAATGTAAGGTCACATAAAATATCCACACATCATCTCTACAAGTCCATGTTCTAGATTCTCCATCCCACCAACCTTGTAATAGTGAGGGATGGTGTGACCTTCCTGTGTGGAATCCCGGGAATACAGAGGACGGGGACATCTCTCTGGTGGGTTCCTGGTATTAGGTGGCTCCATCGTATCCTTGTGTCCTTCTGAAAACTCCTCCATCACTCCATACTCCTCATCCTCCTCTTTATACTCTTCTTTAACATCAATATTCTCATCCCCGAGGATTCCACTCTGAAAGATATAATAAAACATTCATTGTAACAAACATGCTGTGTATAAATCACAACTATCAATAATTGTCAGTCATCTACCTGATGATGGTGAGGGATGGTGTGACCTTCCTGTGTGGAATCCCGGGAATACAGAGGACGGGGACATCTCTCTGGTGGGTTCCCATGACTGGATCCATCTGTAGGAAACACACACACTGACTGAATCCATTGTTTCTATGTGTTTATCAGATGATGGGGGATCTAGGTGGATCCTCCGTACTGCTCTCTCCTTTACAATAAAGTCTCCTGTTGTGGACCTTTTGAATTATGTCTCAAAAACATGATTTATCAAGACATAATCCTATATAACATCAAGTCAGCATAGCCGGATGTTAAGGGGTTAATTTGTCTTGGTTGGAAAGTCGAATGACCATCTGGCTGGAGAGGTGTAGACGGTGGGTGAAGGGATTTTTTTTGTTCCCTCCTAGAGACAATCTACTATTTTGAAGTTCTACAGGTGGTCAAACACCATTATTCAGACTTCAATAAGTAGGTAAACATATACAAGGTCTGGACATGACAATAGAGGAACCAAACTGATTGTCTGAGAGCTTACCCAAACCTTGCAGAGGGTGATAAACCAACAGACCTCTGAAACTATCACAATATACTATTGTCCACCAAGGGTGAAAGTATTAACAGTTGTTTACCATGATTCCAATACAAGAGCCAGGCAAACAGAGAGTTTTTCCCTACACATAGAAAATGTTGGTTCTAAAACAAAGAAGTTAAATTCAGGACATTTAAGTCTAAAAATTGACTGTATATAACTACAAAGATATACTACAAAAACATATTATAAATGAGATGTTATAAAGGATAGGTTTCACACACCACTAAATATTCAGCAATGGGAACTATATATCACTAACTTGAGTATTGAGATGATGGGAAGTAAGATGTATTATAAACTAGCATTAGTTACATGTCTGATCAGGAAACAAACAGGATGGTATTTCCAGAAGGAATAACTGAATATACACCTATATTCCATGGTCCCTATTTAGAACATTATAGGTATGATCACTGCTATATCTGGAAAAAGACGTATATTTAATTCCTGAAATTACCTTAAGATTCCACACAAGGTGAGTCATCTCAAATACTCAAATTGTTCTATGATACATGACCGCCATCTGGCGGGCAGGTGAGAAATAGCTTATGTACACACATTTCTCAACTAGCCAATCAAGAAGCCTGGTGGGAAGGTATCTTAGAACAATGGATTAGTGGATATAAAAAGCCCTTGTACCTTTAAGAAAAAAAAACCTCATCAAGAAAAAACTCATCAAAAGAAAAGACCTCAGCAAAAGAAAACCTGACTGAAGAAAGACCTGATTCTGAATAACTACTCTTCCATACTTTCAAACTTCCTAAAACTTTACTAAATTTCTAAACCTCTATCCTTATAACTTCCTACATTCTCCCCTACTGAATATCTATCACTTGCCCTATAATATCATTTCTAAAGGCGTTCCACTGCCAGCTAAATCCACGGGAGAGTTGCCTAGTCTGAATTCCGGGTGCGGTGAGATGTTTATTTGATTTTATATCACCTATTTTCTCTGTTGTGTGGAATCATAAAATTACCTTAGTGTATCACAACAATATTGGGTAGTTAGATATATGTAGAGAGATCCTGTTTTACTGTTAAAAATGGTTTGTTGCCATATTATAATTTTTTTTTCATATTTCATAATTTATTGAATATTAATAATCAGAGTATAATATATCAAGGGCTAGCTTCTTGCAATCCTATGGCCACGGCTTGTGAGAATATAACCTTTGAGATACTCGAAATTATTAATTATTAATAAATTTAATAATAATCAGATCATTTAAAAAGTGTGATATTGATGTAATTAGTCAGAAACCTTATTATTGTGTCTTACATTGGTAGGATATATTTTTGATCGTGTGTACCAATGTTCATTTATCACCAGTCTTTTGCGTTTTGTGTTAATATATATATAATTTTTGTACATAAATAAATTTTTATATTTATCTATTATAAGGCAAATTTTGTGTGTATGGTACGAAATCATATTGGCTAAAAGAATTCAAGGTATAATAATAAGTGGTGATCAAATTATCAAGGTGTCCAAATTATTGGTTTACTAAATATTTGCCGTTTTTTAACGGCTGGAGGCACTGTAATATTTCATCTAAGGGAAAGGGACATGCCCTTTATAAGTAGAATAAATCCTTACATAAACCACCACAGGATAAATTTGGAGGCACTGCTGAGATCCATAGAAATCGTACCATAATACAAAACGCACTGGTGATTGTATATTTGTACACTTTATCAAACATATATTTTGTATCAAAATGGCATCCAGTAATCACGGATCCACCTCTTCCAAGCATAACGAGGAAAATATGGCGGCTCAAGGCATTGAGCAGGAAGCTCTGAAGCCAGCTCGGAAAGCTGCCGGTGCTTGGCAGAAGTATGTTGAATGTGAAGTAATAGATTACCTCCGCAAGAGATTAAGTTTGGGGGATAGCAATAATGAATTCGTGGATGAAGAGAAAAGGCAGGCTATGAGCACCTTTGAGGACCTGTTCAACCAAAAGGGCCAGGTTGTTGAGTTTTTAATGGCATTTGCTAGAGTAGAAAGTGATAGAAGCCGTGACAGACTTCTCCTAGAAGCTTGGCCCATGTTATGGTTCATGACCGCTGGAGCCGCCCAGCGAACCATGACTTTAAGGGAAGAGTTGTCAGAGGCCCGCCTCTTGGTAGAAAGCAAAAATCAGGACATTGAGTCTTTGAAAGGGAAGCTTGGTCATGCCGGTATTTGTTTAGACGAATCCCAGAAAGATTATGATAGATTGGTCAGAGACTTTCGAAGTGCTCAGGACCTGTATGAAAGAAACTTTCAGGAATTAAAACAACTTCAAGAGAAGTATCAGGACTTAAAAGATGAGGTGGAGTACTTCAGATCAGAAAGGTTATCTCCTGTCAAAATTAAAGTTCACCCAGGGGATAAGCATGACCAGTCAGAACTTACCTTGATAAAATCTGAGCAGAAAACTCTGGAGGAGCAGATTATGAGGTTGACGGCCCAAATAAATTCTGGGGTCCAAAGACGGACCAACCCAGTCAAGCAGGAGACTGATGAGCGGAGATACCCGCATCACAGCGAAGTATCTGATAGTGAGTCAGGGTCAGAATATAGGTCACCTCCTAAGCTTTCAAGATACACTCCAGAGCGCTCAGAAGAAAAGTATGAGGTTTCATATAGGCAGGAAGGGAAATCCCAGGGGTCATTCAGGAGATATGACACCCCAAAGGTCATTAAGTTCCTGAAGGACACTGTTCCTATGTTTTCTAAGAAAGGGTCCCTTGAGATCACCGAACACATGAAAACATATGAACAGACGTTAGAGATTCTGGGCATTAGAGATGACCACACCAAAATAGAATTGCTGCCATGGGTGTTTGAAGAGAAATACCTGCAATTCTTTGATACCTTGAGGGCCTATTCCAATCAGTCCTGGAGAGAGGTTAAACATAAGTGCCACATGGAATTTGGGCCTTATAAAACTGTAACCTCTGCCAAGGCTGCGGCCTACAATTTAAAGTGTGGTCCTCACCAAAGCCCTGCAGAATTTCTGGCTGTCCACAGAAATGCCTATTTCCTGGCTGAAAAGGATCCCAATCCTAACCAGCCAGAATTCAAGACCCTATTCTATGAAGCATTACCTGCTTACATAAAATTGGGACTTGCAAAGGATTACAGAAAGGGATGCTCTCTTGATTGGTTGGTGAGAGAGAGTGACTATTTATTCTCGATCCAACAGTTCAGTGAGGGCGGGATAAAAAGAGAACCCAAAAATAGCCCCAAGATAGTAGCAACCACTACCGTTTCCCCTCCAAATCCAAATTTGCAGGCAGAGAAGAAATCATATGCGGAAGTAATCCGTGGGGGTAAAACCAATGGTTCCCCTAGATTTGTACCTCAAACCCAGCAAGTGAAGGAGGTCCATAACTTTGCACCCCAAAACCAGTGGGTGAGAAAGGACAGACAAAAGCCAGGGAACTACGGTAGTGGAAGTGAGAAGAATAAAAAGTATGGTAAGGGCCAGTACAGTGATGAGAATCAAAGGGGGCAATGGTATCCTCGGAGGTTCTATTATCCTCACCAAAACCAACATGGGAATTTTTATGGGAACCCCAATTTCAATAGGAGCCATAATTACAATAAGAATCCCAATTTTAACAAGAACTCTGACTTCCAAAGATTTCCTCCACGCCAAGAACACCCTCAAGCTCAAAGGGGGGATACAGTACCCCAGGCTCCCCTTAATGACAGGGAGACCCCAAAACCTCAGAGAGAACAATGGCGTCAGGACCAGAGCAGTAGTTCTGACTCTGAGTCTCATTACCAGTCTCGTCCAAAATACAAGCGCAAGTATAGGAAAAGAGAGAATCAACAGAATGACTCCTCTGAGCGTATTGGGCAAATAGAGGCACAGGTCAGCAAAATGGCTGAACAAATGGACAGGCTTGTCACTCAATTTTCATCCAATCCTTTTTTAGGAGCAGCTCCTGTGACCAACCAAGGGTCACAGAATTAACAGGCAACCAAGACTTACACCAACAGGGGAGAACACTGAGTCAAATGACAGGAGATGTGTGTACCGTCCCTGACACGCCCACTAATGGAGAATCTAGTTCTCAGGCAAAGGGGGACCATTTGTTGGTTATTAACGATTCTCCTGCTTTTCAGTGTCCATCTATTGCCCCTAATATAGTCGCGGCATCGGAAGTCGTCGGGATTGACAAGCCAGACGGAGCACCAACTTCTAGTTGTGCTTCTGTCTTGAGACAGTCCAAGAATCCCACCAGGGAGGATAAGGGTGATGTGTCCACCACATGCGGTGAGATAAGAGCCAGTCATATGTTATTGAAGGGCCCACAGATCTTCAACCACACTAATTTCATGTGTGAGCTGACTGAATCTGATGGGAGATATTATGCCACGGTGCAGGTGCAGGATGCCAGTGATCTTTCTATTGTCGGCCTAATAGACACTGGATCCCAAGCAACCATCATGTCACAGGAACATTTTGATAAAGTGGCGAATGTCATGCCCACCAAGCCGAGACTTAAAAGTTTTGACAGCTCATTGATTGGTGTAGGTGGAGACCCTTTACAAGTCATGGGTACCGCCTGGCTTAAACTGAAACTGGGTAATAAGGAACTGAGACACCCCATCATCATTGCCAGCATCTCCCAGCACCACATGATAATTGGGATGGACTTCCTAAAAAGGCTGAACACCATAGTTGACTGTGTGAACCAAGTACTGTGGTCACAGGTAAATACCCCGATTAAATATGGGAAACTTAAAACTCCCCATTCCCGACAACACTGCCACCTGGTGGAAGAAAGGCCTGGATCATTAGAAATCCATTTCAGGAACAACTTCCTGATGTAACGGTTATCAAACCTGATGACCATAACCCTATCAGAAGAGATGAGGAACACATTTTTAGAATTCCCCAAGATAAAATAAAAGATATTTCCCTCCAAGATGACATCCTTACGATATCTTTTCATCAGGAGGATAAACCAAGAAAAGGGGGAGATCACACCCAATTCTTGACAGGTATTGAAAGGGTTAACAGCGACTTGTTTATCCCCATCCGGATAAATGGTCTTAATAGGTCAAAATATGCCAAACTAGATTTGAGACAGGAACACAGCTTTGTAAGCCATGGGTTGATAAAACACCTGACCGAAATGGAAATGATCCGTTTCTCCACACCTCAGCGTCATTGGATTTCAGACTCCCTTGATGACTCTGATGATCACAATTCAATGGCTAGGTGTCTCTTAAACGTCACTGTAGGAAACAAAACAGCCACCCATGTGTTCCTAGTCTTGGATAATCCCCAAACTAAAATTTATTTTGGCAACGATGTATTACATCGCTTTGCAATGCAAGTCGACCTAATTAATGACTGTTTATGGAGTCGACTAAAGGGGGACCCCGAAAAATACCAAAATCTGGACTTAGCTTTAAAATCCCAGCAACAGATGCCTTATGCTGTTGAAGTCCAGGTAGCCCAGAAGATTACAATTCCTAAGGGCATAAATAATTTCATACTCCCCATCCAAGTTAAAAAGGGACATAGACTGAAGGGGTCAGATGCATTAGTATGCCTCTCCCATAAAATGCAGGGGGAGGGACTGAACATTACACACACGCCCCTAGTCAACACGCATCAATCCCCGATGTACATTTACATACATAATCTGTCCAATCAGGACATCGTCTTACCCAAAGAGACCCTTATTGGTCTAGCGGTAGAGACTGAATATTACACCTTTGGGGTCACTAACCAGGTGATTGGACTCCTCCCCGATGAATATTTGTCGGAGGAACAATTAATTGAACAAACATTCCATTCATTACCAGAGGGTATTTTCACCATAGAGTCCATTTATCCATTCGATTCTAAAGATGGCACCTGTCGAATCAAAGAGACATCAATTGTCTTTGATCACCCAATCAAAGAACAAGAGTACCCCAAAGAACCTGGATGGCAGGAGAACACACACACACATCACATACCCAATGACCTCACCACGAAACTTGAAGAGGCATATGAGATAGGTCAGCCGGAAAGCTTTCCTGGATTCAAGGAGTTAGTGGAAGAGATGGTGGCCCTCGCCGATGCATGTGCCAGTGATCTCGACCGACAATTGCTCCGAGAGCTTCTCCTTGAATTCCAAGAGATCTTTGCCAAGGATTCTTACGATTGTGGGACTACTGACCTACACATCGCTAGGATCCAAACAGATCCAGATGCCCCACCAGTATTCGTAAGACAGTATAGGTTACCATTAGCTTCCTATGAATCTCTAGCTGAGATTATCAGGAAGTTACATGAAAGGGGTATAATTAGGCCCATCCACAGCTCCTACAACCACCCGATCCTGGGTATCTTAAAACCCAATGGACAATGGCGTTTGTGCGCTGACCTCCGTCAGCTGAACAAACGTGTGTACATGTCAGGATGGCCGGTCCCATACATAGACCAGTGTCTAGCCCAGCTCCAAGGATCCCAGGTTTTTACAGCCTTGGATTGTGCACAGGGGTATTGGACCATAAAGGTGAGTGAGGAAGACCGATACAAACTGGCCTTCAGTTTTGGAAATCGACAGTATTGTTGGGTACGAATGCCTTTCGGATTCATAAATTCCGGACATGAATTTGCTGTGTTCATGCACAAGGCCATGCCAGACGCCTTCGAAAGGGGGACGTTGGCATATGTGGACGATATCCTGATCAAAAGTACTGATATGGCCAAACACATTACAGAACTTCGGCATGTCCTGGGCCAATTAAAAGCAGCAGGAGTTAAACTGTCCTTACAGAAAGCCCAGTGGTGTCGCACGAAGGTAAACTTCCTAGGCCATGAAGTTACTGCTGAAGGTTTGAACCCACAAAAGAAGAAGGTTGAGGCGGTTCTGAACTGTAAAGTCCCTACTAACCTTAAAGAATTGAGATCATTCCTAGGTATGGTAAACTACTCGCGTAAGTTTATTGATAATTACGCCGAGATAAGCAAGCCGTTGCTTCACCTACTGAAGAAAGATGTCGGATGGTCGTGGAGTAAGAAACAGGAGGACGCCATGAAGGAGTTAAAGGAACGTCTCACACAAGCTCCGTGTCTCGGATATCCCGAAGGGGGTAAAAATTTCTATCTAGAGACAGGGTTTACGCAGGTAAGTATGAGTTCCGTTCTTTACCAGAAACGTGATGATGTCAGTAAGGTGATTGCCTATGCCAGTAAAACTTTGTCCCCGGTTGAAGTAAAGTTCAGTGACTGTGAAAAAGCTCTATTGTCCACCGTGTGGGCATTATAGAATTTCCGCAGTTACATTCAGGGAGAGAGAATCATTGTTGAAACGGCACACCAGCCTTTACAGTATTTAAAGAGTGAACGTATCAAGGGAGGAAATGTGTCTAATAGCCGCATCACTGCTTGGACTTTGTCTTTGCAAGGGTGGCCTCTTGAAATTCGGTACAAACAGAACAAGGAAAGTCCAGTAGCCCAGGGCCTAGCCGAGCTCCATGATTGTTCCGCAACTACGCCTGCTATGGAGGGCCCGGACACTGACTTTCTGGAAGAACAACTGTTCTCTCCCTACAAGGTTTACGATGAAGAATACTGTAAACAGCTGCCGTGTGTATATGTGGATGGTTGTGCTTTTCATCATAAGGATGGGGAACAGCTCCAACTAGTGGCAGGTATTGGAATCGTTTGGACCCAAGGTGTCACCCCAATTTCTGTGGGATACAAACTTGGACCAAAAAGCAGTCAGGTTGCTGAACTTACTGCAATTCTTAGAGCAGTTGAGATGGCTATAGAGTTCAACATCAGAGAGTGTGCCATCATAACCGATTCCAATTATGTCAGGAATAGTTTTGTGGAGTATTTCCCTAGGTGGAAGCGAAACAACATGAACAAGAGTAATCACAAACCCGTGAAACATGGTAAGCTCTTTTGTCACATCGATGAACTGGTAAGGTCCAATGATCTCACCCTGCACTTCAAGAAGACCAAAGGCCACTCCAAGGTTCTAGGTGCCGAGAAAGAAGGGAACGATCTGGCCGATTCTCTAGCCAAGGAAGGGGCAATCACCGGTGAACTGTTAGACATTGATCAATTTTTAGGTACCGTACAGGTTGAAGCTGTCACCAGGCAACAGGCCAGAACAGCCGGTGATCCGAATGCATTACAGTGGAGTCACGATTCTCCTAGTGAGGATTTAATTACTGCCCAAAAAGAAGACCCAATAATTGGCTTGTTTTATAGTCATATAGAAGATCCCAACCAAAATCCCATAAATAAGGAAGTATGTAGTGGGAAGGAGGATTTACGTATCTTGATGAAATCCAAATCCCAATTCTCTTTATACCAGGGATTGTTGATACGAACCTCAAAGGGTGGCGTACAACAATGGGTCGTCCCACTTAAATTTAGAGGTTTGATGCTACAGCATGCCCATGATGCTCCCACTTCCGGTCATCGTGGGGAAAAGATCACGTATGAGATCCTGCGGGATTATGCCTACTGGCCTCATATGTTACGTGATGTGAAGGAGTACTGCCAAGGTTGCCTAATATGTCCCCAATTTCAACCTACCAAGCCAACTCACAGAGCACCTCTCCAGAAGAGGGGGATATGTATGCCTTGGTCAGACCTTCAAATGGATTTTATTGGGCCCGTAACAAAATCTTCACGAGGAAATCGGTATATGTTAACAGTTACATGTTTATTCACCAAGTATGTCGAATGTATACCAGCACCAAATAACAGCTCCGAGACATGTGCTGCATTGCTAATAAATCATGTATTTTCACGTTTTGGTTTACCACAGAGGATAGAGTCTGATAGAGGATCGCACTTCACTAGCGAAGTGATGGCCAAATTGTGGAAAATTTTGGGGGTTAAAAGGAAATTGCATATCGCCTATCGGCCAGCCTCTAGTGGTGGTGTAGAACGATACAATCAGACCATCGTTAATGTCCTTAAGAAATTTGTTAAGGAAACAGGCAAAGATTGGGATGTCAAGCTCCCGCTGGTCCTGATGGCGTTGAGGGCTACTCCGAATACAGTTACAAAAATGTCATCTTTTGAACTGATGACAGGTAGACGGATGGTACTGCCCCAGCACTTATTGTATCGCACTACAGATCAAAATTTGATCAATGCCACCACCACACACCAGTACATAGAGGATTTACGTAAACATCTGCAATATGCTTTTGCCTTTGCCCAGCGAAATTTGGAAAGAGCTGCAACTAGTGCTAAGACATACTATGATCTCAAAACCTCCAAGAAGGAATATGAGATTGGTGACAAGGTCTATCTATACAACTTTGCAAGAGACCAGATCAAGGAACGGAAATTCCTTCCATCTTGGAAAGGTCCGTTCTCTATCATTGATAAAATCTCTCCGGTCGCATATAAATTGCAGGTTACCCGGTATGGTGAAATCAGTGATAGATGGGTGCACATCAATCAATTACGTGCTTGCCATCCAAAGTCTCAATTGCAGTTGTTGGAAGACTAACCCACCAGTTCCTATCTGGAGATATTGAGATCATTATTAAATTTCCTTTGAACATATTATTCATCTTTTGCCTTACAGGATCCAGTAATATAAGTTTGTATATATCCAATACTTAAACTGTTCATTTTAATAATTTAGAAATGAAGGCCCAGACGATGACCAGACCGGTGATCGGAGGTGTCAATGACCAGACCCTAGAAGGAAGCTATAATGTCCTGTGGGAAAGACCAGATGCCAGAGATCGATCCGGAGACGATAACCTGATGTCCCAGGCCACCAAGGGCCAGTCTAGAGGATAAGACCCGCCTAGGAGACCGTCTAAGAGACCTGTCGTGCGGAGGACCCCATGGGCCCCAAGGTGGATGTGCCAGGCCAGGCCGGCCTCATCGCAAAACCAGGATCGTCATCAGAAGTGTCCGTCTGAGAACGCCGAGTCAAGTTGAGGACCAAACCAGCATCACCGCTGCCATTTTTTCGAAAAAAAAAAAAAAAAAATTCTTTATTTCATTCACCCCATATGAGAAGATGAACGGTCACCCTAGCCAAAAGTCCCACTCATGGTTTGCAATACAGACACCCATCTATACGTGCCTGTACCCCAAAAAAGGGGGATTTTGTAGTGACTTTTGAAATTATGTATCAAAAACATGACTTTATTTCAACAACAACCCAACCTAGCCGCCCGTTAAGGGTTAACTCTTTTTGGTTGAAAATTCAAAGGACCCTCCAACTCAGACATGCAAACAATGGGTGAAGTGAGCTTTTTCCAAGACAATAGACTGTTTGACTATCCACAGGTGGTCTAAGACTAGGATTATAAAAAGTTTAAATTGGAGACTATGAGAATAGCTAAAGTGTGGATATGTCAACAAATACTGTTTATATATTGGGGTTGAGTTGAAGACGTCTACAAAAGTTAAACAGATAGTCAAATAGGACTTCAACCTTCAAACATTAAGTCATAACAAGTGAACAATAATGAGATGGGAACTCAACTGGTTGAAAGTTTACCCAAAACCTTGCAGGGTGTGATGAACCAACAAACCTCTCGAACTGTCACAATATGCTATTATCCACTAAGGTTGAAAGTATAAATGGTTGTTTACTCTGACTCCAACACAATAGACAGGTAAACAGAGGGTCTTTCCTCCTCATGGGAATTCTGGTTCTAACACAAAAAGGGTAAATTCAGGACATATAAGGCTAAGAACTGGATATATCTACCCACAGAGATATTACCAAAAAGCATATTATCAATGGATGTTATAAAGAATATGTTTCACACACCACAAAATATTCAGCAGAATGGGGATTGTATATCACTAACTTGAGTATTGAGATGAGAAAAAAGTAAGATATATTGTGAGTTAGCATCAGTTGTATGTCTTATCAGGAAACAAATGCTTTCACACAAGTTTGTATCTCAGGGAGATGAATAACCGAATATACACCTATATTCCATGGTTCCTATTTAGAACATTATAGCTATGATCACTTATATATCTGGATAAGACGTATATTTAATACCTGAAATCACCTTGAGTTCCACCCGAGGTGTGAGTCATCACAAATACTCAAATTGTTCTATGAGCTCTGACTGCCACTTAGTGGACAGGTGAGAGATAGCTTAAATACATACATTTCTCAACCAGTCAATCAAAAAGCCTGGTGGGAGGGTCTCTTAGAACAATAGTTTAGATGGTATAAAAACCCATGCACCTGATTTAAAAAAAAAAAAAACCTCATTGAAAAAAAACCTCACTGAAGAACCTCACTGAAAAACAGCAAAGAGAGACAAGCTGAAGGAAATCTGACGAGGCTGAAATCCATCTGAAGAGCTACTGATTAACTCTTTTCAAACTTCTAAAAACTTTACTAAATTTCTAAATCTCTGTACCTCTAACTTCCTACATTTTCCTACACTATTGAACTATATCTCACTTCCCCCTGTGGTCATCCCTGAAGGCGTACCATTGCCAGCTGAATCCATTGGGGAAGTTTCATAGTCTGAATTCCGGGTGTGGTGAGACTGTCCATTTAATTTTGTATTGTATATTTTCTCTGTTGTGTAGAGTAATAAGAATTACCTTAGAGTGATCACAACTGTATTGGGTGGTTATATATATATATATAGAGGGATTCCGTATTACTGTTAGATATTGTTGGTGTCATATTACAAATTTTTCATATTTCATAAATTTTTAAATATTAATAATTAGAGTATAATTTATCAGGGAATATCTTCTTCCATTGCTATGGCCACGTGATGAGAGAAAATAACCTCTGAAATACTCTAAAATTATTAGTTATTACTAGATTTAATCTTTAATAATCATTATCATCTAGAAGATTGTTATATTGACTGAAGGTCTTGTCCCCACCAAGAATCTCTGGAACCTTCAAGCTCCAGGTCCCGACCCGGAACTACTAAATCCATTGACAACCTAGAACACAGTTTTCTCTGCTCACTAAATACATGTTGGAGATTCTCAAAAAGCAGCCAGGAGGACCCTGTGTCATCGTCACAGTGGCAGGACTTCACACTTCCACACCTCCATCAGACTTCCAAGTGTTTGTGAGAGCTTCTGCTAGAACATTGACTCCATTTTTATTCTACTCCTGCCATCAATGGTGGACCCGGTCCCACACTTCATCCATTTCTTTGGGGACCTCTGATCTACCTATGAACGGTTTCTTCCATGATGAAGATCAGCCATGGAGTATATCTGAGGTGTATATCAGGGTGTGCTTCTTCCCCACGAGAGCTGGGATGTCCAGCAACATTCATCTAGAAGACATTTCCCACACTCAAGGCACTAATACACCTCCAGGGTTGTGTGGGACCCCTGATGTACAGGAAGGCAGGACTTCAGTGAGGAACATTTCCCTCACTCAGGACAGGAAAGTGTCTTATTCCTCGTGTGAGATCTCAGATGTGTGGAAAGATGGGACTTCACTAAAAAACATTTCCCGCACTCAGAACAGGCTTCTCCCCCGTGTGAGATCTTCGATGTGTGTAAAGAGTGGACTTATTTGAAAAACATTTCCCGCACTCAGGACAGGCAAAAGGCTTCTCCCCTGTGTGAGATCTCTGATGTTTGGGCAGATTGGACTTCTGTGAAAAACATTTCCTGCACACAGCACAGGAATACGGCTTCTCCCCTGTGTGAGATCTCTGATGACTGGAAAGATGGTATTTCTCTGAAAAACATTTCCCGCACTCAGGACAGGAGTATGGCTTTTCCCCTGTGTGAGATCTCTGATGTTTGTGCAGACTAGACTTCTGTGAAAAACATTTCCCGCATGCAGCACAGGAATATGGCTTCTCCCCCGTGTGAGATCTCTGATGTTTCTGCAGACTGAACGTCTGTGAAAAACTTTTTCCGCACTCCGGACAAAAATATGGCTTCTCCCCAGTGTGAGATCTTAGATGTCTGACAACTTTTGATTTTTCTACAAAACATTTCCCGCACTCAGAACAAGAGTACGGCTTCTCCCCCGTGTGAGATCTTTCATGCACATTAAGTTTGTATTTAGAATGGAAACCCTTCCCGCACTCAGTACAGGAGAACCTCTTCCCTGTTGGAAGGCTGGCCCGGTCCCGCACAGTCTGAGGTTCCTCAGGATACGAGGAATCCGATGGTCCATCTACACTGGGTGGTGCCGGATGGACATTGGAGGGAGGCGGGTTTTCTCCTGGACTATACTGTGTGATGTCCTCATCTTCTACTTTCCAGTCTGGAGACAAAGTTAGACAATCCTCTGAAGTTTTCCTCATCTCCCGGCCATGGACTAAAATACAAAGACAAAGAGGATTACTAGACAGGAGCTGATTGGTTCCCCCAAACCAGGACTCCGCCCACATCAGGCAGCTTGGTCTCTGAGGAGCTTACAATTCCACCCTCACGGGAACTAGGAAATGGCTCCTCTGATCTCCTACCAGGTCATTTCTTTATTCATGGACCTTAGTCAGAGAGTGAGGAAACAACCAGAACTGTCTTTTATAGGAGGGACAGTGATGAGGGGATTATAGGACGAGGGTCCCCACCCCCTCTATCACTCATCACCATCTTCCCAACACAAGAAGTACTGCACTTCCTTATTTAGTCCATGATTTAGTCATGAAGAACAGCGGGGCTGAGCCCCACCAGAGGTCAGAGAGTGAGGATGGGGGGAGAACAACCAAGATGAAGACTGGACTGATCCTGAAGACCACCATCATTGGGGTATTGACTCCTCCCTCATTATCACTTTCTGTTTAAGGGTCCAAAGTTGGAGGATGTTATCACATTATCACCATGTAAAAGTCTGTGCTCCAATCACATCATCTGACATAAAATGTCCAGCTGGGAGGAAATGGGTGGAAAAGAAGTAAGGCCGATGTAATGTACAACTTATCATACGGAATACAAAAGTTAGGACTATACAGTATTAGTTTTCTTCTATATTTATCTGGTGATCTAGCCAGTAAATCTGCTGTTTTATAAAGACCATTTACCACTGACAGGGGGCTTACAATGATCAGCTTTTATTTATTCATGACAAACTTTTATCCCAAATGGAAAAAACTGTTTGATGAAACTTATTATGAAGTGTGAACTGGAGTTTGGCTTCAATTAGTTACTGTTTTTATATCTGCTAGTACATCTAACACTCCCCTCCCCCCAGACTGACCATGCTGCTGTCTCCACAGTGGGGGCGCTCTAATACAGAAGGTGTGTTACTGGCCAGATCACCAGGTGAAAACAGGGAAAAAAGCCAAAGAAAAGGAATGCAGCCGACACACCCAATGATTGGTAAGCTGCAATATGGGACATTTGTGGTTTAATATCCCTTTAGTTTGGTTGGTGAAATCTCATCCTATGTCCAGTGATAGCAGTGACATCTACTGGCCACAGTGAGACATCACAAGACAACCTAAACTTAGGGAGAAACCAAGTGAAGAACTATACAATCAGCCTGAGCCAAGTACAGCCCAGCCACAAACTAAACCCACATAGTATCTCTATTCAGGACAAGGGGGGCGACACTAATACATAGTGTAAGGATCACATCAAATTGGTGTTTAGTAATCAGAGATCACTTACAGGGGTTGTAACCCTCAGACATGGAATATGAACAAAGAATATCCCTCTACAGTGTGTACTTGTCTCACTCCAGAGCAATAAGAGTCATTTCTGTCTGCTGTCTCCTTCCTCTGCGATCGGCAGTTGAGTCCCTTCTGACAAGTCTTCCTGACACCAGGAGAAAAAAAGATGACAAGGGAGGGAGTTCCAGCACACAGCCTGTGATTGACAGCCTCAGCTCTGTTCCTGTGTGAAGGAAGTGTGTCTCTTCCCATCAATCATCTCTCAGAGCTCACTTCACTGAGCTGTGAAGAGAGTGACTTCAGCTCTCTGCCCCCTTTTTTCTGACTGCTCAGACAACCTGTATAAATTCTGGACTTTGAACAAATATAGAGAAATGAGTGCTATAGATAAACAGGTACAACGTATGTAGGAGGATTTGTTTTATCTCTGTGTATCACCTGAGGCCAGTCATTGCACTGAGTATATGGAGGGTTTACAACCACTTTAAATGTTTACTGTAGACAAGTTGCAGAGATCCCACACCGCTGCCTCCCATCTCCTGAGACTGCACTCAGTGACTTGGGTCTGAGACACTACAGACATATCCCTCCACCCGGCACAGCCAGCAGACCACAGAGCAAGGAACCCTGGGAGAGTCAGGCACAAGGCAGGAGACCCCAGTCACATGTCCTGGGTGCCTACAATGCTTATAGGAAAAATGAACATTTTGCTGCCAGCTGAACCCCAGAACCTCCATAAATCCAGTCTAGAGACATAAATTGTGTCTGCAGCACAGAGAAGGAAGATTATCCGAGAGAAATCCAGGAATACAGGACGGGGAACACAGCTCAGGAAAGTGACCAGGGGATTACAGGCTGATATCAGCCAGTCCCCGCCCTACTCTGGACCAATCAGTGAGCAGTATGGGTGGAGGAATGGATTTAGTGTTCATGACCCACCTGTGCTGATCTCTGTAGGAGTGTCCTCCTCTATAAATGTCCCCGTTATTCCATCCTCCTCCATAGACTGCTGATCATCCCTCACATACGCCTCTTCTTCTTCTGCTTTCACCTCAAATTCTATATCGATTGGATCTCCACTCTAAATCAAGGAAATGAGAGAAAATATCATTTAAAAAATCCACACATGACCCATACAAGTCCATGTTCTAGATGCTCCGTCCCACCAACCTTGTGATACTGAGGGATGGTGTGACCTTCCTGTGTGGAATCCCGGGAATACAGAGGACGGGGACATCTCTCTGGTGGGTTCCTGGTATTAGGTGGCTCCATCATATCCTTGTGTCCTTCTGAAAACTCCTCCATCACTCCATACTCCTCATCCTCCTCTTTATACTCTTCTTTAACATCAATATTATCATCCCCGAGGATTCCACTCTGAAAGATATAATAAAACATTCATTGTAACAAACATGCTGTGTATAAATCACAACGACCAATAATTGTCATCATCTACCTGATGATGGTGAGGGATGGTGTGACCTTCCTGTGTGGAATCCCGGGAATACAGAGGACGGGGACATCTCTCTGGTGGGTTCCCATGACTGGATCCATCTGTAGGAAACACACACACTGACTGAATCCATTGTTTCTATGTGTTTATCAGATGATGGGGGATCTAGGTGGATCCTCCGTACTGCTCTCTCCTTTACAATAAAGTCTCCTCTTACCCGGTGATGTGAGGGGCGGCTGATTGTCCATCATGACGTCCTTGTAGAGATCCTTGTGTCCTTCTAAATACTCCCACTCCTCCATGGAGAAATAGACAGTGACACCCTGACACCTTATAGGAACCTGACACACACAATGATACAGTCACCATCCAGACACATCCCTTGTCTGTTACTGGAGAATGTCCCAGAATTCCCGGCACCGCTCACCTCTCCTGTCAGCAGCTCCATCATCTTCTTGGTGACTTCTAGAATCTTCTGCATGTTGTGTCTCTCAGGGTTTAGGGAGTCACATGGAGGCACTGTGATGGTCATATGATCACCTGACTTCAGAAGAGGAAATCTCTGTATTGAGGAACCAATAGGAATATCATGTTAGAATCCCAGAATCCTCCTCACCTCTCTAGTCAGGTCTGTGTGATGTCATGTGACCTCCCAGAATCCTCCTCACCCCTCCGGTCAGGTCTGTTTGTAGGAATCGTGCACACAGAGACGGACACGGCCCTCCGTTTTGTTAAGAATTTTCTATGTTATACAATTTCTAACTCCGAAAGCAGGCTACCCCCTCCATCTTGTAGATCTCTCATCCCCCTCCCGTGCTGTGGGGTGACATGTGGCCTGAGTGATGAGAAGGGTCACAGGCGGCCAAAGCACAGCAGGAAGCTCCGAGCTATAAAACCTCATGAGCTGGGTGCATAGCTGTCTATTAACTGTGCAATCTGGCACATAGTAAAAGTATAAACCGAGTCCCTCACTGAACTTCAAAAGACCTTCCAAGGGGTCGTAAACACAGACTTACTTATAAAAACTCACTTTTTATATAAGTTGATATCTTCACGTAGGACATAACTACCTAAACATGGAGCCTATATGCGGAAGGCTCAGATTGAGGCCATTCTCCTGGTATGTGACACCCCTTAGCTGACATACAGAGAAAAGCAGAAAAGTATATCTCTTGAACCATTCAAGTGCATATTTCATGTTTCATCTCTAACCATTCTGCAGATGTGGCTGAGTATTAATATACTAGTGACCAGGCCGGCAAATGTACCTAGGAAATGTTATGAGCCAAAATATAAGCTAGAAGAGATTCTGGTTGTAACTTACGTCTCCACCCAACACCCCTCCCCAAAAGGAGACCATTGGTTACTACTCCAAAGAGACACTCTGCTGGGATTTACTAGAAAAAGTAAAACCCAAAGCTTTTTGGCTAGTACTTATCTACCTAAACTTCTTTCTGTTGTCTCTTTGCTGTGTTATTGCTCTGTGTATATTTATATATATTGGTTACATCTTTTTTTCTGTAAATATTTTTATTGCACCCTTTTGACCTTTTAGTAATAAAACTTACTTTCTGAAAGTGCTGAACTGTTTCTAAAGCTCTTTAATGCAACTTATGAATTCCTGCTGCTGAAGAGCGCTACTGCGTGTGTTTAACCCTCTGTATAACCTGCCTGCGGTGACAGTGGTATACAGACGATTATTTCAACCATCCTAGTGTTATTGCTGATATTGCCGAGTTTCCTCTCTGTACAAAAAGGAGGTGGTGGCAGTGTGAAGGGTTAATTGCGTAATTAACCTGACCCAGTAACAATTGCGCTCAGGCTGCTGGTACATCGATTTGTAGTCCAGTGAGCTGCAAAAACATTGTGCGGGGTGCAGCTGGGTGTGGCATTGTTACGCATGTGACATCGCAGTTTTAGATTGGCTAGTCCTTCGGTCACGAGTCTGGTGAGAGGGGCAGGGATTTCATATCGCAATCGTCACACTGTGTATTATTAATAGAGATAAGAGTGCTGTCATGTGACCTCCCAGAATCCTCCTCACCTCTCTGATCAGGTCTGTGTATTATTAATAGACATAAGAGTGCTGTCATGTGACCTCCCAGAATTTTTCCTCATCTCTCCGGTCAGGTCTGTGTTTTATTAATAGAGATGAGAGTGATGTCATGTGACCTCCCAGAATCCTCCTCACCTCTCCGGTCATGTCTGTGTTTTATTAATAGAGATGAGAGTGATGTCATGTGACCTCCCAGAATCCTCCTCACCTCTCCGGTCAGGTCAATGTTTTATTAATAGAGATAAGAGTGATGTCATGTGACCTCCCAGAATCCTCCTCACCTCTCCGGTCAGGTCTGTGTTTTATTAATAGAGATGAGAGTTGTTGTGGACTTTTGAATCATGTCTCAAAAATATGACTTTTATCAAGACATAATAGTATATGGCAAACAGCTCAGCATAACCGGATGTTAAGAGTTAATTTTGTCTTGGTTGAACCACCAAGAATTCTAGTTAAAGAACTGGAGAGAATGGGGGAAGTAAGACTTTTCCAAGACAATGGGACTGTTTGAACTGTCAACAAGGACTATTTGTATATGGAAGTCGAGAAGAATGCACATACAGAAAGTCAAACACATAGGACTTTGACTTGTAAACATTTCAACAATAATGAGACGGGAACTCAACTGGTTGAAAGCTTAACCAAAACCTGTAGAGTGTGATGAACCAACAGACCTCTGAAACTATTACCATATACTATTGTTCACCAAGGGTGAAAGCATTAACAATTGTTTACCATGAGTCCAATACAAGGGCCATGCAAACAGAGAGTTTTTCCCTACACAGAGAAAATGTTGATTCTGAAACAAAGGGGTGAAATTCAGGACATTTAAGTTTAAAAGTTCACTGTATATCATGACAAAAATGTACTACAAAAACAGATTATAAATAAGATGGTATAGTTTTTAAACACCACTAAATACTCAGCAATGGGAACTATATATCACTAACTTGAGTATTGAGATGATGGGAAGTAAGATGTATTATAAACTAGCATTAGTTACATGTCTTATCAGGAAACAAACAGGATGATATTTCAAGTAGGAATAACTGAATATACACCTATATTCCATGGTCCCTATTTAGAATATCATAGGTATGATCACTGCTATATCTGGAAAGAGCCGTATATTTTATTCCTGAAATTACCTGAAGATTCCACCCAAGGTATGAGTCATCTCAAATACTCACATTGTTCTGTGATACATGACCGCCACCTGGTGGGCAGGTGAGAAATAGCTTATGTACACACATTTCTCAACTAGCCAATCAGGAAGCCTGGTGGGAAGGTATCTTAGAACAATGGACTAGTGGATATAAAAGCCCATGTGCTTTAAGAAAAAGGAAGAACCCTCATAAAGACCTCATGGAAAGACCTGACATCTGAAGAAGATCTCTGCTGAAATAATTACTCTTCCATCTTTTCAAACTTCTTAAAACTTTAAACCTCTAATCTTATAACCTCCTACATTCTCCCCTACTGAGAATCTTTCACTTGCCCTATATATCAGTCTAAAGGCGTTCCACTGCCAGCTAAATCCACGGGAGAGTTGCCTAGTCTGACGTCCGGGTGTGGTGAGATGTTTATTTGATTTTGTATTAATTACTTTCTCTGTTGTGTAGAATCATAAAATTACCTTAGTGTATTACAACAATATTGGGTAGTTAGATATCTGTAGTCAGATACTGTGTTACTGTTAAAAAAATTGTTTATTGCCATATTATAAATTTTTCCATATTTCATAATTTATTGAATATTAATAACCAGAGTATCACATATCAAGGGCTTACTTCTTGCAATCCTATGGCCACGGCGTGCGAGAATATAACCTTTGAGATATTCGAAATTATTAATTATTAATAAATTTAATAAATAATCATATCATTTAAAAATTGTAATTGATGTAATTAGTTAGAAACTTGATTAGTGTGTCTTACATTGGTAGGTTATATCTTTGATTGTGTGTACCAATGTTCATTTATCACCAGTCTTTTGCGTTTTGTGTTAATATATATATAATTTTTGTACATAAATAAATATTTATATTTATCTATTATAAGGCAAATTTTGTGTGTATGGTACGAAATCATATTGGCTAAAAGAATTCAAGGTATAATAATAAGTGGTGATCAAATTATCAAAGTGTCCAAATTATTGGTTTATTAAATATTTGCCGTATTTTAACGGCTGGAGGCACTGTAATATTTCATCTAAGGGAAAGGGACACGCCCTTTATAAATAATATATATCCTTACATAAACCACCACAACATAAATTTGGAGGCACTGCTGAGATTTCATCTAAGGGAAGGGACACGCCCTTTATAAATAATATATATCCTTACATAAACCACCACAGGATAAATTTGGAGGCACTGCTGAGAGCCATAGAAATCGTACCATAACACAAAACGCACTGGTGATTGTATATTTGTACACTTTATCAAACATATATTTTGTATCAAAATGGCATCCAGTAATCACGGATCCACTTCTTCCAAGCATAACGAGGAAAATATGGCGGCTCAAGGCATTGAGCAGGAAGTTATGAAGCCAGCTCGGAAAGCTGCCGGTGCTTGGCAGAAGTATGTTGAAAATGAAGTAATAGATTATCTCCGCAAGAGATTAAGTTTGGGGGATAGCAATAAGGAATTTGTGGATGAAGAGAAAAAGCAGGCTATTAGCACTTTTGAGGACCTGTTCAACCAAAAGGGCCAGGTTGTTGGGTTTTTAATAGCATTTGCTGGAGCAGAAAGTGATAGAAGCCGTGACAGACTTCTCCTAGAAGCTTGGCCCATGTTATGGTTCATGACCGCTGGAGCTGCCCAGCAGACCATGACTCTAAGGGAAGAGTTGTCAGAGGCCCGCCTCTTGTTAGAAAGCAAAAATCAGGACATTGAGTCTTTGAAAGGGAAGCTTGGTCATGCCGGTGTTCGTTTAGACGAATCCGAGAAACATTATGATAGATTGGTCGGAGACTTTCGAAGTGCTCAGGACCTATATGAAAGAAACTTTCAGGAATTAAAACAACTTCAAAAGAAGTATCAGGACTTAAAAGATGAGGTGGAGTACTTCAGATCAGAGAGGTTATCTCCTGTCAAAATTAAAGTTCACCCAGGGGATAAGCATGACCAGTCAGAACTTACCTTGATAAAATCTGAGCAGAAAAGTCTGGAGGAGCAGATTATAAGGTTGACGGCCCAAATAAATTCTGGGGTCCAAAGACGGACCAACCCAGTCAAGCCAGAGGCTGATGAGCGGAGATACCCGCATCACAGCGAAGTATCTGATAGTGAGTCAGGGTCAGAATATAGGTCACCTCCTAAGCTTTCAAGATACACTCCAGAGCGCTCTGAAGAAAAATATGAGGTTTCATATAGGCAGGAAGGGAAATCCCAGGGGTCATTCAGGAGATATGACACCCCAAAGGTTATTAAGTTCCTGAAGGACACTGTTCCTATGTTTTCTAAGAAAGGGTCCCTTGAGATCACCGAACACATGAGAACATATGAACAGACGTTAGAGATTCTGGGCATTAGAGATGACCACACCAAAATAGAATTGCTGCCATGGGTGTTTGAAGAGAAATACCGGCAATTCTTTGAGACCTTGAGGGCCTATTCCAATCAGTCCTGGAGAGAGGTTAAACATAAGTGCCACATGGAATTTGGGCCTTATAAAACTGTAACCTCTGCCAAGGCTGCGGCCTACAATTTAAAGTGTGGTCCTCACCAAAGCCCTGCAGAATTTCTGGCTGTCCTCAGAAATGCCTATTTCCTGGCTGAAAAGGATCCCAATCCTAACCAGCCAGAATTCAAGACACTATTCTATGAAGCATTACCTGCTTACATAAAATTGGGACTTGCAAAGGATTACAGAAAGGGATGCTCTCTTGATTGGTTGGTGAGAGAGAGTGACTATTTATTCTCGATCCAACAGTCCAGTGAGGGCGGGATAAAAAGAGAACCTAAAAATAGCCCCAAGATGGTAGCAGCCACTACCGTTTCCCCTCCAAATCCAAATTTGCAGGCAGAGAAAAAATCATATGCGGAAGTAGTCCGTGGGGGTAAAACCAATGGTTCCCCTAGATTTGTACCTCAAACCCAGCAAGTGAAGGAGGTCCATAACTTTGCACCCCAAAACCAGTGGGTAAGAAAGGATAGACAAAAGCCAGGGAACTACGGTAGTGGAAGTGAGAAGAATAAAAAGTATGGTAAAGGGCAGTACAGTGATGAGAATCAAAGGAGGCAATGGTATCCTCAGAGGTTCTATTATCCTCGCCAAAACCAACATGGGAATTTTTATGGGAACCCCAATTTCAACAGGCCCCATAATTACAATAAGAATCCCAATTTTAATAAAAATTCCGACTTCCAAAGATTTCCTCCACGCCAAGAACACCCTCAGGCTCAAAGGGGGGATACAGTACCCCAGGCTCCCTTTAATAACAGGGAGACCCCAAAACCTCAGAGAGAACAATGGCGTCGGGACCAGAGCAGTAGTTCTGACTCTGAATCTCATTACCAGTCTCGTCCAAAATACAAGCGCAAGTATAGGAAAAGGGAGAATCAACAGAATGACTCCTCTGAGCGTATTGGACAAATCGAGGCACAGGTCAGCAAAATGGCTGAACAAATGGACAGGCTTGTCACTCAATTTCCATCCAATCCTTTTTTAGGAGCAGCTCCTGTGACCAACCAAGGGTCACAGAATTAATAGGCAACCAAGCCTTAAACCAACAGGGGAGAACACTGAGTCGAATGACAGGAGATGTGTGTACCGTCCCTGACACGCCTACTAATAGAGAATCTAGTTCTCAGGCAAAGGGGGACCAGTTGTTGGTTATTAATGATTCTCCTGTTTTTCAGTGTCCATCTATTGCCCCTAATATAGTCGCGGCATCGGAAGTCGTCGGGATTGACAAGCCAGACGGAGCACCAACTTCTAGTTGTGCTTCTGTCTTGAGACAGTCCAAGAATCCCACCAAGGAGGATAAGGGTAATGTGTCCACCACATGCGGTGAGATAAGAGCTAGTCATAGGTCATTGAAGGGCCCACAGATCTTCAACCACACCAATTTCATGTGTGAGCTGACTGAATCTGATGGGAGATATTATGCCACAGTACAGGTGCAGGATGCCAGTGATCTTCCTATTGTCGGTTTAATAGACACTGGATCCCAAGCCACCATCATGTCACAGGCACATTTTGATAAAGTGGCGAATGTCATGCCCACCAAGCCGAGACTTAAAAGTTTTGACAGCTCATTGATTGGTGTAGGTGGAGACCCGTTACAAGTCATGGGTACCGCCTGGCTTAAATTGAAACTGGGTAATAAAGAACTGAGACACCCCATCATCATTGCCAGTATCTCCCAGCACCACATGATAATTGGGATGGACTTCCTAAAAAGGCTGAACACCATAGTTGACTGTGTGAACCAAGTCCTGTGGTCACAGGTAAATACCCCAATTAAATATGGGAAACTTAAAACTCCCCATTCCCGACAACACTGCCACCTGGTGGAAGAAAGGCCTGGATCATTAGAAATCCATTTCAGGAACAGCCAACTTCCTGATATAACGGTTATCAAACCTGATGACCATAACCCTATCAGAAGAGATGAGGAACACATTTTTAGAATTCCCCAAGATAAAATAAAAGATATCTCCCTCCAAGATGACATCCTTACGATATCTTTTCATCAGGAGGATAAACCAAGAAAAGGGGGAGATCATACCCAATTCTTGACAGGTATTGAAAGGGTTAACAGCGACTTGTTTATCCCCATCCGGATAAATGGTCTTAATAGGTCAAAATATGCCAAACTAGATTTGAGACAGGAACACAGCTTTGTAAGCCATGGGTTGATAAAACACCTGACCGAAATGGAAATGATCCGTTTCTCCACACCTCAGCGTCATTGGATTTCAGACTCCCTTGATGACTCTGATGATCACAATTCAATGGCTAGGTGTCTCTTAAACGTCACTATAGGAAACAAAACAGCCACCCATGTGTTCCTAGTCTTGGATAATCCCCAAACGAAAATTTATTTTGGCAACGATATATTACATCGCTTTGCAACGCAAGTCGACCTAATTAATGACTGTTTATGGAGTCGACTAAAGGGGGACCCCGAAAAATACCAAAATCTGGACTTAGCTTTAAAATCCCAGCAACAGATGCCTTATGCTGTTGAAGTCCAGGTAGCCCAAAAGATTACAATTCCTAAGGGCATAAATAATTTCATACTCCCCATCCAAGTTAAAAAGGGACATAGACTGAAGGGGTCAGATGCGTTAGTATGCCTCTCCCATAAAATGCAGGGGGAGGGACTGAACATTACACACACGCCCCTAGTCAACACACATCAATCCCCGATGTACATTTACATACATAATCTGTCCAATCAGGACATCGTCTTACCCAAAGAGACCCTTATTGGTCTAGCGGTAGAGACTGAATATTACACCTTTGGGGTCACTAACCAGGTGATTGGACTCATCCCCGATGAATATTTGTCGGAGGAACAATTAATTGAACAAACATTCCATTCACTACCAGAGGGTATTTTCACCATAGAGTCCATTTATCCATTCGATTCTAAAGATGGCACCTGTCGAGTCGAAGAGACATCAATTGTCTTTGATCACCCAATCAAAGAACAAGAGTACCCCAAAGAACCTGGATGGCAGGAGAACACACACACACATCACATACCCAATGACCTCACCACGAAACTTGAAGAGGCATATGAGATAGGTCAGCCGGAAAGCTTTCCTGGATTCAAGGAGTTAGTGGAAGAGATGGTGGCCCTCGCCGACGCGTGTGCCAGTGATCTCGACCGACAATTGCTCCGAGAGCTTCTCCTTGAATTCCAAGAGATCTTTGCCAAGGATTCTTACGATTGTGGGACTACTGACCTACACATCGCTAGGATCCAAACAGATCCAGATGCCCCACCAGTATTCGTAAGACAGTATAGATTACCATTAGCTTCCTATGAATCTCTAGCTGAGATTATCAGGAAGTTACATGAAAGGGGTATAATTAGGCCCATCCACAGCTCCTACAACCACCCGATCCTGGGTATTTTAAAACCCAATGGACAATGGCGTTTGTGCGCTGACCTCCGTCAGCTAAACAAACGTGTGTACATGTCAGGATGGCCTGTCCCATACATAGACCAGTGTCTAGCCCAGCTCCAAGGATCCCAGGTTTTTACAGCCTTGGATTGTGCACAGGGGTATTGGACCATAAAGGTGAGTGAGGAAGACCAATACAAACTGGCCTTCAGTTTTGGGAATCGACAATATTGTTGGGTACGAATGCCTTTCGGATTCATAAATTCCGGACATGAATTTGCTGTGTTCATGCACAAGGCCATGCCAGACGCCTTCGAAAGGGGGACGTTGGCATATGTGGACGATATCCTGATCAAAAGTACTGATATGGCCAAACACATTACAGAACTTCGGCATGTCCTGGGCCAATTAAAAGCAGCAGGAGTAAAACTGTCCTTACAAAAAGCCCAGTGGTGTCGCACGAAGGTAAACTTCCTAGGCCATGAAGTTACTGCTGAAGGTTTGAACCCACAAAAGAAGAAAGTTGAGGCGGTTCTGAATTGTAAAGTCCCTACTAACCTTAAAGAATTGAGATCATTCCTAGGTATGGTAAACTACTCGCGTAAGTTTATTGATAATTACGCCGAGATAAGCAAGCCGTTGCTTCACCTACTGAAGAAGGATGTCGGATGGTCGTGGGGTAAGAAACAGGAGGACGCCATGAAGGAATTAAAGGAACGTCTCACACAAGCGCCGTGTCTCGGATATCCCGAAGGGGGTAAAAATTTCTATCTAGAGACAGGGTTTACGCAGGTAAGTATGAGTTCTGTTCTTTACCAGAAACGTGATGATGTCAGTAAGGTGATTGCCTATGCCAGTAAAACTTTGTCCCCGGTTGAAGTAAAGTTCAGTGACTGTGAAAAAGCTCTATTGTCCACCGTGTGGGCATTACAGAATTTCCGCAGTTACATTCAGGGAGAGAGAATCATTGTTGAAACGGCACACCAGCCTTTACAGTATTTAAAGAGTGAACGTATCAAGGGAGGAAATGTGTCTAATAGCCGCATCACTGCTTGGACTTTGTCTTTGCAAGGGTGGCCTCTTGAAATTCGGTACAAACAGAACAAGGAAAGTCCAGTAGCCCAGGGCCTAGCCGAGCTCCATGATTGTTCCGCAACTACGCCTGCTATGGAGGGCCCGGACACTGACTTTCTGGAAGAACAACTGTTCTCTCCCTACAAGGTTTACGATGAAGAATACTGTAAACAGCTGCCGTGTGTATATGTGGATGGTTGTGCTTTTCATCACAAGGATGGGGAACAGCTCCAACTAGTGGCAGGTATTGGAATCGTTTGGACCCAAGGTGTCACCCCAATTTCTGTGGGATACAAACTTGGACCAAAAAGCAGTCAGGTTGCTGAACTTACTGCAATTCTTAGAGCAGTTGAGATGGCTATAGAGTTCAACATCAAAGAGTGTGCCATCATAACCGATTCCAATTATGTCAGGAATAGTTTTGTGGAGTATTTCCCTAGGTGGAAGCGAAACAACATGAACAAGAGTAATCACAAACCCGTGAAACATGGTAAGCTCTTTTGTCACATCGATGAACTGGTAAGGTCCAATGATCTCACCCTGCACTTCAAGAAGACCAAAGGCCACTCCAAGGTTCTAGGTGCCGAGAAAGAAGGGAACGATCTGGCCGATTCTCTAGCCAAGGAAGGGGCAATCACCGGTGAACTGTTAGACATTGATCAATTTTTAGGTACCGTACAGGTTGAAGCTGTCACCAGGCAACAGGCCAGAACAGCTGGTGATCCGAATGCATTACAGTGGAGTCACGATTCTCCTAGTGAGGATTTAATTACTGCCCAAAAAGAAGACCCAATAATTGGCTTGTTTTATAGTCATATAGAAGATCCCAACCAAAATCCCATAAATAAGGAAGTATGTAGTGGGAAGGAGGATTTACGTATCTTAATGAAATCCAAATCCCAATTCTCTTTATACCAGGGATTGTTGATACGAACCTCAAAGGGTGGCGTACAACAATGGGTCGTCCCACTTAAATTTAGAGGTTTGATGCTACAGCATGCCCATGATGCTCCTACTTCCGGTCATCGTGGGGAAAAGATCACGTATGAGATCCTGCGGGATTATGCCTACTGGCCTCATATGTTACGTGATGTGAAGGAATACTGCCAAGGTTGCCTAATATGTCCCCAATTTCAACCTACCAAGCCAACTCACAGAGCACCTCTCCAGAAGAGGGGGATATGTATGCCTTGGTCAGACCTTCAGATGGATTTTATTGGGCCAGTAACAAAATCTTCACGAGGAAATCGGTATATGTTAACAGTTACATGTTTATTCACCAAGTATGTCGAATGTATACCAGCACCAAATAACAGCTCCGAGACATGTGCTGCATTGCTAATAAATCATGTATTTTCACGTTTTGGTTTACCTCAGAGGATAGAGTCTGATAGAGGATCGCACTTCACTAGCGAAGTGATGGCCAAATTGTGGAAAATTTTGGGGGTTAAAAGGAAATTGCATATCGCCTATCGGCCAGCCTCTAGTGGTGGTGTAGAACGATACAATCAGACCATCGTTAATGTCCTTAAGAAATTTGTTAAGGAAACAGGCAAAGATTGGGATGTCAAGCTCCCACTGGTCCTGATGGCGTTGAGGGCTACTCCGAATACAGTTACAAAAATGTCATCTTTTGAACTGATGACAGGTAGACGGATGGTACTGCCCCAGCACTTATTGTATCGCACTACAGATCAAAATTTGATCAATGCTACCACCACACACCAGTACATAGAGGATTTACGTAAACATCTGCAATATGCTTTTGCCTTTGCCCAGCGAAATTTGGAAAGAGCTGCAACTAGTGCTAAGACATACTATGATCTCAAAACCTCCAAGAAGGAATATGAGATTGGTGACAAGGTCTATCTATACAACTTTGCAAGAGACCAGATCAAGGAACGGAAATTCCTTCCATCTTGGAAAGGTCCGTTCTCTATCATTGATAAAATCTCTCCGGTCGCATATAAATTGCAGGTTACCCGGTATGGTGAAATCAGTGATAGATGGGTGCACATCAATCAATTACGTGCTTGCCATCCGAAGTCTCAATTGCAGTTGTTGGAAGACTGAACCCACCAATTCCTATCTGGAGATATTGAGATCATTATTAAATTTCCTTTAAACATATAATTCATCTGTTGCCTTACAGGATCCAGTAACATAATTTTATGTATATCCCATACTCAAACTGTTCATTTTAATAATTTAGAAAGGAAGGCCCAGACTATGACCAGACCGGCGATCGGAGGTGTCAATGACCGGACCCTAGAAGGAAGCTATAATGTCCTGTGGGAAAGACCAGATGCCAGAGATCGATCCGGAGACGATAACCTGATGTCCCAGGCCACCAAGGGCCAGTCCAGAGGAAAAGACCCGCCTAGGAGACCGTCTAAGAGACCTGTCGTGCGGAGGACCCATGGACCCCAAGGTGGATGTGCCAGGCCAGGCCGGCCTCATCACAAGACCAGGATCGTCATCGGAAGTGTCCATCTAAAGACGCCGAGTCAAGTTAAGGACCAACCAGCATCACCGCTGCCATTTTATTATAAAAAAAAAAAAAAAAAAAGAAAAATTTTTTTTTATTATTTCATTCCCTTCACCGAAGAAGACGAACGATCACTCTAACCAAAAGTCCCACTCATGTTTTTCGATACAGACACCCCTCTACGCGTGCCTATACCCCAAAAACAAAGGGGGATTTGTTGTGGACTTTTGAATCATGTCTCAAAAATATGACTTTTATCAAGACATAATAGTATATGGCAAACAGCTCAGCATAACCGGATGTTAAGAGTTAATTTTGTCTTGGTTGAACCACCAAGAATTCTAGTTAAAGAACTGGAGAGAATGGGGGAAGTAAGACTTTTCCAAGACAATGGGACTGTTTGAACTGTCAACAAGGACTATTTGTATATGGAAGTCGAGAAGAATGCACATACAGAAAGTCAAACACATAGGACTTTGACTTGTAAACATTTCAACAATAATGAGACGGGAACTCAACTGGTTGAAAGCCTAACCAAAACCTGTAGAGTGTGATGAACCAACAGACCTCTGAAACTATTACCATATACTATTGTTCACCAAGGGTGAAAGCATTAACAATTGTTTACCATGAGTCCAATACAAGGGCCATGCAAACAGAGAGTTTTTCCCTACACAGAGAAAATGTTGATTCTGAAACAAAGGGGTGAAATTCAGGACATTTAAGTTTAAAAGTTCACTGTATATCATGACAAAAATATACTACAAAAACAGATTATAAATAAGATGGTATAGTTTTTAAACACCACTAAATACTCAGCAATGGGAACTATATATCACTAACTTGAGTATTGAGATGATGGGAAGTAAGATGTATTATAGACTAGCATTAGTTACATGTCTTATCAGGAAACAAACAGGATGATATTTCAAGTAGGAATAACTGAATATACACCTATATTCCATGGTCCCTATTTAGAATATCATAGGTATGATCACTGCTATATCTGGAAAGAGCCGTATATTTTATTCCTGAAATTACCTGAAGATTCCACCCAAGGTATGAGTCATCTCAAATACTCACATTGTTCTGTGATACATGACCGCCACCTGGTGGGCAGGTGAGAAATAGCTTATGTACACACATTTCTCAACTAGCCAATCAGGAAGCCTGGTGGGAAGGTATCTTAGAACAATGGACTAGTGGATATAAAAGCCCATGTGCTTTAAGAAAAAGGAAGAACCCTCATAAAGACCTCATGGAAAGACCTGACATCTGAAGAAGATCTCTGCTGAAATAATTACTCTTCCATCTTTTCAAACTTCTTAAAACTTTAAACCTCTAATCTTATAACCTCCTACATTCTCCCCTACTGAGAATCTTTCACTTGCCCTATATATCAGTCTAAAGGCGTTCCACTGCCAGCTAAATCCACGGGAGAGTTGCCTAGTCTGACGTCCGGGTGTGGTGAGATGTTTATTTGATTTTGTATTAATTACTTTCTCTGTTGTGTAGAATCATAAAATTACCTTAGTGTATTACAACAATATTGGGTAGTTAGATATCTGTAGTCAGATACTGTGTTACTGTTAAAAAAACTGTTTATTGCCATATTATAAATTTTTCCATATTTCATAATTTATTGAATATTAATAACCAGAGTATCACATATCAAGGGCTTACTTCTTGCAATCCTATGGCCACGGCGTGCGAGAATATAACCTTTGAGATATTCGAAATTATTAATTATTAATAAATTTAATAAATAATCATATCATTTAAAAATTGTAATTGATGTAATTAGTTAGAAACTTGATTATTGTGTCTTACATTGGTAGGTTATATCTTTGATTGTGTGTACCAATGTTCATTTATCACCAGTCTTTTGCGTTTTGTGTTAATATATATATAATTTTTGTACATAAATAAATATTTATATTTATCTATTATAAGGCAAATTTTGTGTGTATGGTACGAAATCATATTGGCTAAAAGAATTCAAGGTATAATAATAAGTGGTGATCAAATTATCAAAGTGTCCAAATTATTGGTTTATTAAATATTTGCCGTATTTTAACGGCTGGAGGCACTGTAATATTTCATCTAAGGGAAAGGGACACGCCCTTTATAAATAATATATATCCTTACATAAACCACCACAACATAAATTTGGAGGCACTGCTGAGATTTCATCTAAGGGAAGGGACACGCCCTTTATAAATAATATATATCCTTACATAAACCACCACAACAGAGTGATGTCATGTGACCTCCCAGAATCCTCCTCACCTCTCCGGTCAGGTCAGTGTTTTATTAATAGAGATAAGAGTGATGTCATGTGACCTCCCAGAATCCTCCTCACCTCTCCGGTCAGGTCTGTGTTTTATTAATAGAGATAAGAGTGATGTCATGTGACCTCCCAGAATCCTCCTCACCTCTCCGGTCAGCAGGTAGATGATCTCCAGGGTGAGGTTTAGTATCTTCTCAGTCATGTGACTCCGGTCCTCCTCCATCCTCATTGGTGCCATCATGTGATCTATACAGGTCTCCTTGTAGACGGATAACTTTGGGAAATGAAAGTAAGAATGATTTGGATGGTATTGGTCACACAATAATAGGATGTGGATGTGAGGGGGGAATAGGAGGGTTGCTGGACATTGAAGAACTACTCCCCCCATGGGAAGACATTTAGTTTGGACTGTTTAGTGTTTTATACATTTTGGAGGTCCCGGGACCCTCTTGTCCTGTCAGATCAGAAATCCCCTTTTCTCTGTTGGGTTTGTTTGGTCTCTGAACTGGTTTTGATAAGTATTAGATCTGCAGACAAGGAATGATAAATATGATCCTTCCTATGACTTGTTTGCTCTGAGGCAGTGCTGTGAGGTCAATGTCAGCTCATCATGAGGTCCAGGAAGGGGAACTTGATGACTTTTGGCCATAGTTGCTGGCTAATCAGGACAATTGGCAGAACTCCGGCTGCAAGGCTCCAATCTCCGGCAGCCTGCTGACTGACAGGAGTGATGTCACTGTCACTCTCTGCAGTAAGAGAAGGGATTGGATGGGATAGCAGGAGGATGGTGCTGGTGGAGTAGAGAGCTGTGAGGAAGGAGCCTATTCTCTTCCCTCCAATGACAGCGCAGTGTGGGTAGAAGGAGGACAGGAGGGGGAGGGGTTTGGTTACCAAGTATACTGTAGTATCCAGGACATTGTACAGAGTGGTGGTGGGTTCCTGGGGCTCTGAATTCCAGCACCGGGCACTGCCAGAGCCTGTGTCATGGGAAGGTATTGGAGTGTCTCCTGAAGATGTCTAGCACTGATCCCCTGACTACCTTTTAGTCAATAATGCACCGAGAATCCTCCTCTAAGAACAAGTGCCCACCAAGGGTGAAGGATTGTCCTTCTGCATTCCATTTGGTATCTTGGAATACATTATTTGACCAGTGAGATGGTAAGAAGGTGAAGGTTGTCTTCCTTTCCTGGTAGGAGTTCTGTAAGGAGGTCTGGAAAGTAAGTGCAGGTAAGAGGACAACCAGAGACCAAGAGCCCCCCTCCCTGCCTCAGAGTCCCCCTGAGCCTGACAAACTTTTCCTTCCTCAGAGCCCTGCTCCCCACCAACCCTATCAAAGACCCAGATTCCTTCAGCTACTCTACCCCCTCAAAATGCTTTAACTTCACTATCCCCTCAGGGGCCCCAAAGTCTCCCATCCTCAGTAACCCGAGAGACCCCTCAGCTCCTCTACTTCCCTCAGACCCCTCAGTATTTCCCTCCCTCTGATACCAATGATGGAACATATTCTTCATGGCCGGCTGGGCAATGTTTTCTTCCTCCTGAGCAGCAATGTAAGGGGCTCTATGCTCCATACTCCTGACCCCGGCACTCCATCATTGTGTTGGCTGCATAGTGTAATGATTGCCCATTGGCTGCCTGTGTAGTGTCATCATTGCCCTTTGTAGGCCATGTATGGTCAGGATGGTCCTTGTCTTGTCTATTTATTGTCAGTGCTGTTTGTTTAGAGGACCATACTACAAGAATTTATCTCCACAATGAGGAGAATGTTCCGGCCCCGGAAGTGGGGGAATGTTCTGCCCCTGAAGGGGTTAATCTGGGTTCCCACACTATATATGTGTGTATCATCATCTGCTGGAGATAAAAGACGTCACAGTGACTATGGAGGAAGAGGACCGACGTGACCGTGGAGGAAGAGGACCGACGTGACCGTGGAGGAAGAGGACCGACGTGAATGTGGAGGAAAAGGACCGACGTGACTGTGGAGGAAGAGGACCGACGTGACTATGGAGGAAGAGGACCGACGTGACTATGGAGGAAGACGACGGACGTGACTATGGAGGAAGAGGACGGACGTGACTATGGAGGAAGAAGGTGGACGTGACTATGGAGGAAGAGGACGGACATGGCTACGGAGGAAGAGGACAGACATGGCTACGGAGGAAGAGGATGGACATGGCTACGGAGGAAGAGGACAGACATGATGGGGGGGTTACTGGGTGTAAATAGAACATAACATCTTATTACCTCCTCTGCTGCCACTTCCACCAATGTCTCCTCTTCTTTGTGCCACATGGAACTTTCTGTCTTTATTCCAGATGACTTCCTGTCTGTGCCTGACATCACTTCCTGTGTGTACCTGACATCACTTCCTGTCTGTGTTCTACAATAACTTCCTTTCTGGATAGAAGTGAGATCACCACCTTGTGGAGCTCAGAGGAACTGCAGCCCTGAGAAACATTAAAATAACCGTTCCTGTGGTTTTCACGAAAGATCAAAAATAACTAAAAAAAAAACTGAGAAAAAATAAATCTATCTCTTATGCAACCAACTATTTATTTTCCAATATCTTTATTGAAATTTTTCAAGTTACAGAAAATGTAACAGACAAGTGTCATGTTATAAAATAAGGTATGAAATCTCCCCAACAAACAGGCAGATGAATAAACAACAGACATCCCGCAGGGAAGCAGGAAATGTGTGCAATAATGACTGGAGACGTCACATAGAACATTCCCAGCATTAAGTCCACCTTGTACAGGGGAAGCAATAATAGGAGACATATGGATCACACAGAGCATTCATCATACACACCACACATAGTGCACAACACATACAACATGGAACTCAACTAGCACCAGAACATGGGAAAATAAAAGAGACAGCAGAAAGGAAGAAAAGAGGATAACAGTAATGAGAGGAGGAGGAAGAGGAGGGGAGGGGAGGAGGAGGAGGAAGAGGAGGAGGGGAGGAGAGTAGAGGAGGAGAGGGGAGGAGGAGGAGGAGAGGGGAGAGAGGAGGAGGAAGGGAGGAAGAGAAGAGAAGAGGAGAGGGGAGGAGGAGAGGAGAGGGGAGGGGAAGAGGGAAGAGAGGAGAGGGTAGGGGAGGAGGAGAGGGGAGGGGAAGAGGAGGAGAGGAGAGGGGAGGGGGAGGAGAGTGAAGAGGGGAGGAGAGGGCAGGAGGAGGAGGAAAGGAGAGGGGAGGGGAGGGGAGTTGAGGAGAGGGGAGGGGAGGAGAGGAGAGGAGTGGAGAGGGAAGGAGAGGAGAGCGGAGGGGAGGAGAGGGCAGAAGGAGGAGGAGAGGAGAGGGGAGGAGAGGAGAGGGGAGCCAAATCAGGAAGTACTAGGGCATGGAGATGTATGGAATCCACGGATCCCACGTTTTATCACATTGGTAATGTAGCTAGGGGCAGGATTGTGGATGGCTTTGTAAATTGTGGTTAGTATTTTGAATTTTATATGTTGGGTTAGTGGAAGCCAGTGGAGGGATTGGCAGAGAGGTGCAGCAGTCGCTGATCAGTTGGTAAAGTGTATGAGTCTAGCAGCAGTCGCTGATCGGTTGGTAAGGTGGATGAGTCTAGCAGCAGTCGCTGATCGGTTGGTAAGGTGTATGAGTCTGGCGGCAGTCGCTGATTGGTTGGTAAGGTGTATGAGTCTAGCGGCAGTCGCTGATCGGTTGGTAAGGTGTATGAGTCTAGCGGCAGTCGCTGATCGGTTGGTAAGGTGTATGAGTCTAGCGGCAGTCGCTGATCGGTTGGTAAGGTGTATGAGTTTAGCGGCAGTCGCTGATCGGTTGGTAAGACGTATGAGTCTAGCGGCAGTCGCTGATCGGTTGGTAACGCGTATGAGTCTAGCGGCAGTCGCTGATCGGTTGGCAAGGCGTATGAGTCTAGCGGCAGTCACTGATCGGTTGGTAAGGTGTATGACTCTAGCGGCAGTCGCTGATCGGTTGGTAAGGCGTATGAGTCTAGCGGCAGTCGCTGATCGGTTGGTAAGGTGTATGAGTCTAGCAGCAGTCGCTGATCGGTTGGTAAGGTGTATGAGTCTAGCAGCAGCATTCATAATAGACTGAAGGGGGATAGCCTGTGTAACGGAAGACCAGTGAGGAGGGAGTTGCAGTAATGGAGGCGGGATATAACCAAGGCACGGATAAGTTGTTTTGTGGTGTCATTGGTCAGGAAGGGGCGGATATTGGAAATGTTCTGGAGGTTGAGGTGGCAGGATTTAGCCAGCGAGTGGATGTGGGGCCCAAAGGAGAGGTCTTAGTCTAGGATTACACCTAGCACCCTGGCATGAGGGGAAGGACCAATGGTTGTTCTGTTGATCTTGATGGGAAAGTCATGAGTGGGGGATCGGGGGGAGGTAATATTACAGCTCAGTTTTTGAAAGATTGAGTCTAAGGTAGTGATGTGACATCCATGCTGATATGTCGCTCAGTAGATTTGTGATACGTGAGGAGATTGAGGGGGTGAGCTGGGGAGTGGAGAGATAGATCTGGGTGTCATTAGAATAGAGGTGGTATTGGAAGCCATGGGAGGTTATCAGTTGGCCCAGGGAGGAGGTATAGAGAGAGAAAAGGAGGGGTCAAAGGACAGAGCCTTGGGGAACCCCAACAGGAAGAGGATCGGAGGAGGAGGAGTTGTATGTGACACTGAAAGTGCGCTGAGAAAGGTAAGAGGAGAACCAGGAGAGAACAGAGTCATGGAGGCCAATGGAGTGGAGTTTACTGAGGAGGAGCGGGTGGTTGACTGTGTCAAAGGCAGTGGAAAGGTCAAGGAGTATGAGTATGGAGTAGTGGCCATTGGTTAGGATGAGTATGGAGTAGTGGCCATTGGTTGGGATGAGTATGGAGTAGTGACCATTGGTTGGGATTAGTATGGAGTAGTGACCATTGGTTGGGATTAGTATGGAGTAATGGCCATTGGTTGGGATGAGTATGGAGTAGTGGCCATTGGTTGGGATGAGTATGGAGTAGTGGCCATTGGTTGGGATGAGTGTGGAGTAGTGACCATTGGTTGGGATGAGTATGGAGTAGTGGCCATTGGTTGGGAATAGTATGGAGTAATGGCCATTGGTTTTAGCAGTTAGTAGGTCATTAGTGAGTTTTAGTCGGGCAGTTTCTGTGGAATGTTGTGGGCGGAAGCCAGACTGTCGGGGATCAAGAAGGTTGTTGTTGGTGAGGTAGCAGTTTATACATTTGTGAACAAGGCGCTGGAGAAGCTTGGAGGCAAACAGGAGCAGGGAGATGGGTCTTAAGTTATACAAACATTTGGGGTCCAGTGAGGGTTTTTTGAGGATGGGGGTAACCAGTGCATGTTTGCTCGGGAAGGGAAAGGTGCCCATGGAGAGTGATAGGTTGAAGATGTGGGTTAGAGAGCTTAGGATAGAGCAGGAAGGAGGCTGCAACAGTCGTGAGGGGACAGGATCCAGGGGACAGGTGGTGAAGCGGGCCTTGGAAAGGAGTTCGGTAACTTCCTTGGTGGTAACAGGGTCGAAGGAGGAGAGTGTAGAGTTTGGTGTTGGGCCTGGTATGTTGGTTAGAGGAGGAAGCTTGACACTGGAGATCTCATCATGAATTGTGTTGATCTTCTTTTGAAGTGACTGGCAATCTCCTGTGCAGTAAGTTGGTGGGTGGAGGCAGTGGAGGGTGGAGTATGGAATTAAGGGTAGAGAAGAGTTGATGAGGATTGGATGAGAGGGTCTTGAGAGTGTTATAGTAGGTTGGCTTAGCAGCGTGGAGGCTGGAGATGTATTTGAGAAGAGCGGATTTCAGGAATTTCAGGAATTTAGTTTTACGCCATGCTCATTCAAGAGTGCTGCTGCGTCTCTTGAGACTTCTGGTGTCATCTGTTTACCAGGGTTGTGACAGGCGAGGCCTGGTTTGGCGTGTAGAGAGGAGCAAGAGCATCCAGGGAGGATGATAGATAGTTGTTGTAGGCAGATGTGGCCAGCTCTGGGCAGGACAGGGGTGCAATTTTATCATAGAGGCGCTCAGTAGTAGAGTGGAGAAGGTCAGGGCTGAGGTGATGGAGGTTTCTACAGGTAACGGTTTGCTGGTTGAAGGTATGGGAGGTAGGAGGCATGTGAGGGTTGGAGGCATGGGGAGTAGGAGACATGGGAGGTAGGAGGCATGGGAAGTAGGAGGCAGGGAGGTAGGAGGCATGGGAGGTAGGAGGCATGGGAAGTAGGAGGCATGGGAGGTAGGAGGCAGGGAGGTAGGAGGCAGGGAGAGTGTGAAGCTGATAAAGTTGTGATCAGAGAGAGTAAAGGGGTGTTAGAGAGGTTACAGGCAGTGCAGAGGTGGGTGAATACAAGGTCAAGGGTGTTGCCATTGGAGTGGATGGTGGATTGTGACCATTGTGTTAGGTATAATGAGGAAGTTAGGTTGAGTAGTTGAGAGGTGGCAGGGGTGTGAACATTGACTGGGATGTTAAAGTCACCGAGGATGATGGCGGGCACCTCAGAGGAGAGAAAGCCATGCTGAAAAGTCATTGAGAAAGCGTGACACTGGGCCCGGGGGCTAGTAGATGACTACGATCCTCAGACAAACAGCAGAAAAGAGACGAATACAGTGCATTTCAAAAGAGCGGAGGGACAGAGACGGAGGCGCAGGAAGAACCTGGAACATGCTTTGTGGGGAAAGAAGAATTCAGACTCCACCCCCTTTTCATTCGCTGGGTCTGGGTGTGTGAGTCCAGAGGAGGCCGCCATGGGAGAGTGCAGCTGAGGAGACAGAGTCGGAATCCTGGAGCCAGGTTTCAGTAATAGTAAGTAGGTTGAGGGAGTGGGAGAGGAAGAGGTCAGTGATAGTAGAGATGCTGAGCGGGCATTCCAGAGGGCACATAGGAGGGAGGGGCTGGTGCTTGGAAGCAGGGGGATTTAGATGAGAGAGTGAGGGTTGCGGCTGTGGCCGAAGAGGGGAGGTTGCTGCTTCTGTGGGTTGGAGTTTGATGGTGGAGGGCCAGGGTTTGGGGCAATGTCTCCAGAAGTTAGTAGTAATAGGAGGGTGAGGGAGGTGAGGTGGGAGTGAGATTTATATGAGGGCAGATGTCGCAGTGATTTTGTAGCGGTGACATTATGTGGACCAAGAGAGAGCAGGAGATAAGTGCAGTGATATGCAGAGAGCAGGAGATAAGTGCAGTGATATGGAGAGAGCAGGAGATAAGTGCAGTGATATGGAGAGGGCAGGAGTGAGGGTGATATGTACAGGTTGTGGGGGGTGGGGGGGTAAACAAGAGAGAGTTTAAGAAGAGAGGGCATTATAGCAACAGAGAGAGCTAGCGAGAGCATGCTGGAGAGAAGAGAGATAACAAACGAAGGCAGGCAGGAAGAGGGAAGAGAGGGAAGAGAGGGAGGAGAGGGAGGAGAGGGAAGGAAAGGGAGGAGAGGGAAGAGAGGGAAGAGGGAGGAGAGGGAAGAGAGGTAAGAGAGGGAGGACAGGTAAGAGGGGGAAGAGAGGGAAGAGAGGGAGGAGAGGGAAGAGAGGGAAGAGAGGGAGGAGAGGGAAGAGAGGGAAGAGAGGGAGGAGAGGGAAGAGAGGGAGGAGAGGGAAGAGAGGGAAGAGAGGGAAAAGAGGTAAGAGAGGGAAGAGAGGGAAAAGAGGTAAGAGAGGGAAGAGAGGGAAGAGAGGGAGGAGAGGGAAGAGAGGGTGGAGAGGGAAGAGAGGGAGGAGAGGGTGGAGAGGGAAGAGAGGGAAGAGAGAGGGGAGAGGGAAGAGAGGGAGGAGAGGGAAGAGAGGAAGGAGATGGAAGAGAGGGAGTAGAGGGAAGAGAGGGAGGAGAGGGAAGAGCACATGCAATCTACTTGAGGTGGAGCACTAATGTTTGTACTTGCTTTAGTTAAAGTGCCGCGTTGAAAGTGCGATGTACTTAGTGCTGTAATGCGTACTTTGTGCAAGGAATGCCAGCCTCTCCCTTGTCAGCTGTCCCCCGGACTGTACTGAATTTATACTTGGATGGAGGGGGGGAGGTTACGCAATCGTTCAATTAAGAACTAATAAATGACACATGGGGGAGGGGTTCTGCCCTTAACAATATACAGGCAGGATGGACACAAGGTAAGGCAAGGTGTCTGATCTCAGCTAAGGCTCTATGTGGCTCTATGAGGCTCTGTGAGGCTCAGGTCATGTCATACAGGAAGTATACACAATAGTTACAAAGAAAACAGAAACAATCTAACAATGTAGATAATTTCAGGCATGCAAAGTAGCTTAGCGATTGAGAGAGCAGTGAAAGCAGTGGTTACCGGGGGCAACAGGAGGCAGTTGTCAGTTGCGGTTAGAGCAGGAAGTTTAAGAGGGCGATGGAAGCAGTGGTTACCGGGGGCAACAGGAGGCAGTTGTCAGTTGCGGTTAGAGCAGGAAGTTTCAGAGGGCGATGGAAGCAGTGGTCACCGGGGGCAACAGGAGGCAGTTGTCAGTTGCGGTTAGAGCAGGAAGTTTCAGAGGGCGATGGAAGCAGTGGTCACCGGGGGCAACAGGAGGCAGTTGTCAGTTGCGGTTAGAGCAGGAAGTTTCAGAGGGCGATGGAAGCAGTGGTTACCTGGAGATCAGAGGAGAGATGATGAGAGGATGTTGGGATGTTCCCTTGTTGCCGTGTTGGAAGTGCGATGTACTTAGCGCCGTAATGCGTACTTTGCGCACGGAATGCCAGCCGTCCCTCTCCAGAGTGATTCTCTCTGCTAACAGCATAGAAGTAAGACACTTAACCCCTCCCCTACCGGGCAGTTCTACCCCCTTCCTACCCAGGCCAATTTTCAGCTTTCATCGCTGTCGCAATTTAAATGACAATTGCGCGGTCATGCAAGATTGTACCCATATGACATTTTTATTATTTTTTTCACACAAATAGAGCTTTCTTTTGGTGGTATTTACTCCCCGCTGGGGGTTTTTATTTTTTGTGCTCTAAACAAAAAAACAGCAAAAATGTGAAAAAAAGGTTTTTCTTTGTTTCCAATATACAATTTTGCAAACAGGTAATTGTTCTCCTTCACTGATGTGCGTTGATGAGGCTTCACTGATTGGCAGCACTGATGGGCACTGATAGGTAGCACTGATAGGTAGCACTGATGGGCACTGATAGGCGGCACTGATGGGCACTGATAGGTAGCACTGATGGGCACTGATGGGCACAGATAGGTGGCACCGATGAGGTGGCACAGATAGGTGGCAGTGATGAAGCGGCACTGATGATACTGCACTGATATACAACAATGTTGGGCACTAATAGGCAGCACTGATGGGCACTGATATGCAACAATGTTGGGCACTGATAGGCAGCACTGATGGGCACTGATATGAAACAATGTTGGGCACTGATAGGCAGCACTGATGGCCACTGATAGGCAGCACTGATAGGAGACACTGGTGAGCACTGATAGGCAGCACTGACTGGTGGCACTGCTGGGAACTGACTGGCAGCACTACTGAGTGACAACACTGCTGGGAGGCACTGGTGGGTGGCAATGGTGGGCACAAGTGGGCGGCACTGCTGGGCACTGATCATTAGCGCCCTGATGATCGGTGCCGATCTCTCCTCTGACAATTGCTGGTTATCGGCAGTACTTTCCTCACACCGTGACAGCGCGAGGAAAGTGCAGCTGATAACTGGTTACTTCATTTCCCGGTGATCTACTGTGTCATTGGACACGGCTGATCACGTGGTAAAAGGCCACTGTGATTGGCCTTTTACCACATCATGTGATCAGCTGCGTCCATAGCACACAGCCATCATTGAGATTGCAGAGTGCGTGCCTCTGGGGGCACGTGAGAGGGCGTGTTCTGGGAGGACGTCATATGACGCCCTCCCAGAACTGGCCGGCCGCAGTGAAGCCGTCATTTAGCTATATGCGGTTGGCAAGTGGTTAAGGGTATTTTTTGGTACTGAAATTTATGGAAGAGGTCGGATTCCAGGGCCCTACCAACATTAACCCCCATCACCCTGTACATAAGGTTAGACATGCAGAATTAAAATCTAGTAACTATCAGACATTGCCACCAAACGTGGAACATAGAACCCATCTGGCCGCTACACTGAAAGCACATTGGTGAGGCAGAAGGATGGTCCTCGCCGTCCGAGTTGGGACCCGGTACCATCGCAATAGTTTTATAGTTTGCTTCAATTCAGGTAGTAATGATGGAATCTTTAGATAATTCCAGGGCTATGTCTTGCCAATCAGGTAGATCATAACTAACATTCAGGTCCCGTTCCCATTGATCCATATAGGGGAGTTACAGTTTGGATCAGCAAGAAGGATGTACACCACAGAAATACGGCCTCTAGAGAGATTTGTACACTGACAGGAAAGTTCAAAACTGGTAAGAATGGGCGCTCCATCTAGTAAAACTATTTTTGAGCTGATAAAATAGGCGACTTTATTATATCTGAACATTTACATGGGGGGCATCTGTAGTTTCTCTGTAAAGTACTGAAGAGGATAAAAACCTTACACCCTGGAGGTAATCTATCCGCAGCAACCCTTTGTTGATCCACCACTGGAATTGGGCCGGGACCAGACCCGGTACAGATTCAGGGTTACAAAAAACTGGGGCTAAGGGAGCATGTGGGGAGGCTAATGGTTTGCGATGGTGTACTCTGTCCCAAACTGTCAATGAGAAAGACAGATTAGGACATAAGATAGGAGGGCGAGATCTATTAGGGAGCCAAGGCAAGGTACCGACCGCTAAAGGATGGCAGGATAGAGCTTCAATAGAAACCCAGAGGGGTATAGATCCATTAGCTGTAGTATAGGCCAATTGCACAATTTGAGCAGCTTGCAAGTAAGCATAGAGATAATATTCACATTCCTTCTGTACTGAAATGTATTGTAATTGTACTGTCTCCCTTATATTGTAAAGCGTTGCTCAAACTGTTGGCACCGTATAAATCCTGTATAATAATAATGAAGACCAACCCCACCCTGCGACTTTAAAGTGTATAATATCTTCTGGTTCATCTGATGCCTTCTATTGTTCCACACAAAACAAAGCACCTCTGCCTGTAGGAGCCGCAGCTCGCGTCTCAGAGTTGGTATCAGTAAGGTCCGAAAGATGTATAATAGTCGAGGTAAAAAGGTCATTTTAATAGAGTTGATCCTTCCAAACCAAGATACAGAGTAAGCAGCCCAACGATGAAGATCTTCCCAAAGTCATTTGAAAAGAGGGGGATAGTTTGCTTGGTAAAATAGGGTCTCAATAAGTAGTTGCTAGCCCCTTGAAAGTCATATAGAGTTTGAAGCCGTTGCTCCATTGAAGAAGGTAACAAAACATTAAGGGCTATCATTTTATGAGAATTTAGAGTCAGTCCAGAAAGTTCAGAGAAGTGACACAAGAGTGATAATAGATTAGGTAGAGTACTAGAGGGGATGTAATATACATGGGAACATCATCAGCAAAAAAAGAGCATTCATGTTCCTGATGACCACAGGGGACCCCGTGGATTCCGGCTTGAGAGCGGATCGCCATAGCTAAGGGTTCTATTGCCAAAGCAAAAAGCAGTGGGGAGAGTGGGCAACCATGTCTAGTGCCACGTCGAATTTGGAACACGGGGATCTGTAACCTCTAATGGACACTTGAGCTGAGGGGGTGTTGTATAATGACTGCAAAAGTGTAAGAAATGCAGGACCAAATCCAAAAGCTTGCAAAACAGTAAACAAATATTTTCAAGTTAAGCTATCAAAAGCTTTATGGAGGTCCAAAGAAAGAAGCAGCAATTCCCTAGAAAGAGGGGCATCCCAATTAGAGTAAACAGCAGAAATCAAAGCTATGGACCATCGAATCTGATCTAACATTTGGCAACCAGATATGAAACCCGATTGGTCTTTGTGAACATACTGCACCAAAAAGGAATTAAGACTCAGGAACAAAAGTTTTGTCAATATTTTCAGGTCACAATTTAGTAGCGAAAAAGGCCGATAATTAAGGATATCAGTCGCATCTTTATTAGGTTTAGGAATAATGCTAATATATCCTTTATTTTCATCTAAAGGAATCACCCCGTCTTCTCTCAAGGAACTGAAGTAAAGAGCCATATGAGGGAGAAGATGATCAGAGAAGATTTTATAGTAAACATTTGGTAAACCATCGGGACCCGGGGACTTATGTGACATCAGCATTTTAATAACTTTACCAAGTTCCTCACTAGTTATAGGTCATTCCATAAGTTCCCTGTGGGCGTCGGCAAGTGAAGAAAGCTGCAAGGGTCCTAAAAAATCTTGAAGCACGGAAAGCTCAACAGGCTGGTGTGGACTATATAAGGTAGAATAAAACGTATTACATTCTTGAAGGATCTTCTGAGGATCCTGTGAGATGTGACCTCCCGAAAGCCTAAGCTTAGGAAGCTCCAAGTTAGAATGTTTAGGGGAAAGTTTAGAATCCGGTTTGTCTCGCCATGTGAAGAAGTTATGATTCATCCATCATAGCTGGTTTTCCAGTTTTGTGGTGAGACAAAGATTAAGCTCCAAACGAGCCTGTTCTACCTTAAGTAACAAGTCCGGGGTTGGAGTAATTTTATGTTGGGCCAGTAAAGCCTCGTATTCCTTAGTTTTGGCAGAAATCAACTCTTCACGAGATCACTTTAGTCTAGAGACTTGTTGGATAAAAAAAACCTCTGATAGAAGCTTTATGAGCTCCCCAGTTAATAGCCGGGGTCGTGTCTTCCGCTGTACTTGTGGGGGAAATATGAGCTAGGGCTATTGCTTCAGGTATACCTATCAGTATTTCATATGGGGAAAGTCCAGTCTTTTTATTAGGGGTGGTCTTTTTGGTAAAGAACTGCGGGGAGAAATAGCAGCCAGTTCTTTAAAGTTCCCCCTGTGGCTTTCTTCAGTCTGTCTTTTATTGTCCTGTTCTTGAAATCTTGCATAAACAATGTCATGTTGTGTGTGGGTGTGGATGACGCGGCTGCTTCCTTTGCTGCTCTGTCTGCTAAATTGTTACCTCTGGCTAACGGATCATGTTATATTCATGTACTACCCCAAATGCATATCTGCTGTCAGTGTAAATGTTCACTCTTTGGTCAGAAAAAAGTTGACAGGCGCGCGTTAGCGCGACTAACTCAGCTTGCTGGGCTGAATTAGCATGAAGCGGTTTGGCCTCAATGACTATGTCTGGTAGCATCACTACAGCATAACCCGTTTGGTAGGTATGATCATCTGGTCTGACACAGCTGCCATCAACAAAAACATCTATACTGCCCAATTGGGGTATGTCCTTTAGATCATCTCTGGGTGAAGTGTTGTCTAACACCATTTCCTCACAGTCATGTAGAGGGGGTACAGTCACCATTTCGCCTCCCGTCTGACCCAAATTTGTCCGTTTCCAGACAAGTCTTAATCTGCAAGTTCATATCCACTCGGTCTCTGTGCTGTCATGTGCTGTGTCGTCATATTGTGCACTAGCGCTGCTATTGAATGTGTAGTGTATAACACAGTCGGAGATCCCTGTGTCAGTTTACTTGCATCCTTTACAGCCATAGCACAAGCAGCCATCACTTGAAGGCAATGAGGCATGCCCAAAACCACACAAGGCAACTTCTTAGAAAGGTAAGCCACTGGTCTGTTTTTCCCACCGTGTTCCTGTGTGAGTACGGCTGCAAATGCGTGCGCTGACACTACACTGTAAAGCTGAAACTCCTTCTCATAGTCCGGCAGTGTTAAGGCTGGGGCATTAGTCAGTGATCTGATCAGTCTACCAAAAGCTTCCTTCCTCTCCGGGGTCCACTCTGCTGTTGTGGGGCCTCTTGTTTTGTTGTATCCCTGAGGATCGAATCATTGTGGGAACAGTCAGGTATCCACTGCCTGCAATACACTATTGACCCAAGGAAGGACATCATTGCAGCCTTGGTTGTTGGCAGTGTGAGGGACATTAGGGCTTTTACCCTGGCTGGGGAGACAGACCTGTCTCCTCCTGAAATCAGGCAACCCAGGTATTCCACCTGTTCCTGTACCCATTGTATCTTCTTTCTTGAGGCCAAATGGCCCTTTCCGGCTAGGTAATCTAGCAAGTGTCTTGAGTCTACCTCACAGTCTTCGTGGCTGACCATTAGGTCGTCTGTGTATTGGAGTAAGGTGGATCCCCTCTTTGGCTCCCAACTGTCTAAAGATGCTTTCAATACCATTGAGAAAGCAGCAGGACTATCCCCATAGCCTTGAGGAAGACAAGACCAGGTCAACTGACCACCGTCCCATTGAAAAGAAAACATGTTCTGGGCAATTACTTCAACCGGAATGCTAAAGAAAGCATTGGAAAGGTCTATTACAGTGTAGAATCGCGAGCTGCTGGGAATAGCCCCAAAAATTGCCGTACTAGTCCTTAAAGTCGCCAGAACAGCAGTTCTAACTGACCAGACTCCACAATGGATCCATGCATCGAGGTTGAAGAAATACCTGGAGATGAAGGACTCCCCAAGAGGTTCACAGAGAACACGGTTTCTATGCCCCCCGACATCCCACCCCAGAACTCTTGAAACTGATACCTCCAGCACAACAGCACACTTTTACCTGTTGGATGAATGGATACCCCACCCCATTGCATCCCACTGACCCACAGACATAACTGAAACTGTTCACATACATATGATCAGTATGCTAGAAGATCTATTAAGACACTGAATGAACCTCATCCACTTAGTGCACATTTTCAGTTCAAAATGAGACTTACTGATGACAAATGAAAGAATCCTATAAGACATAGACAGCTTACATCCCAAAGGCCTCAAGACCCGGAGGAAGATGAATCTCAGGACAAAGGGGATTCCGAGATAACAGAGGACCCCCTTTCTTCTGACAACCAATCAAGTAATGGAAGGTGCCATAATATTCGGAAGTGGTACCGGGGTATTCCAAAGATTTATAAAAAAATTAATTGCACTTTATACACTAGCACTTCTTTTTGCAATTTTTATTTATTTAGAAGTTGCTATATGGGGAGTGGGTAAGACTATGAAGCTAGCAGTTAAGCACAAGAGCCCAGACTCCACCTCTCCAACAGACGGCTCCAGACTTACTTTGTTTGGACAATCCAGAGAGGAGGTGTGGTATTCTGAGTGATCATGTTGAACAAAGGTTCAATATGATCAAAGAGGGGGTTGTGGGGGAAATATGAGCTAGGGCTATTGCTTCAGGTATACCATTTTGTATTCAATATGCTTGCATTGTGATAAGAGTTAGAGTGATGCTTTAAGTAGATGAAATTATTATGTCTTAAGTAAATGTTATAAGAAATGCCAGCATTATTTTCGAGCTTATATGGAAAATTTTAATATGTGTATGTACAACCACAAAATGTAACAGGAAGAACGCTAGACTGCAGGTGTCTGCAAAATATCGTACAAAACATAGATAGATGTTCAGATAAGAGATCTGGGAACACAGCCAAAAATGGCAGGATGTACTGACTGAGGTTAACATTTTAACAGTTTAAGTAAAAAGGTGCACCTTGTCTAGTATCTGGGTAGAAGTTAAAGGTACGCTTTACTATTGGATAATTTGAGTTTGTCTTACTATTGGATAATTTGAGTTTGTCTTACTATTGGATAATTTGGGTTTGTGGTTTTTGCCTTTATAAGCTGTAATGTACGTAATAAACTTTGCAATCTTCCTGTATCCTACTTGAGTGTTGGTTATGTTGATTGCCCGATCGCGATCGAGCCCATGCCACACCCAGACGCTGCGCAGCACAAAGAGAATATAAGAATATAAGGATTCCAGGAAAGGGGGAATTCCTAACAGTACTAATGGTAAAGTAAGAGTTCAAATGCTCCACCACTTCAAGGTGACCTGACTCATTGCTAAGAAGGGACTCATTCAATCACCAGTGTGACTTGGCCAGATTGGCAGTTAAATTGGAGATTGTTAGCATCACCGGGTCATGATCTGACCAGGGTGTCCATACAATTTTAGCCGAACACAACTTAGACAGCAACTGCATAGGGAGAAAGATATGGTCTATACGTGAATACCGGTTGTGAGCTCTAGAGAAATGAGAGTAGTCTCTAGAAGTAGGATTGGCCTCTCTCCATGCATCCACCAAATTATAGCGATATAAAAGTTGAGCAAATTTGCGACTTTGTTTCGGGGGGATGCAAGTTTGGTCGCACGTGATTTATCAAGCATTTGATCTAAAGCCAAATTCAAATCCCCCACTAAAATGACATCGCCTTCCAGTTCCGGAGCTAAAGATTGAAACAGGGATTGAAAAAAGGCTAATTGATTCACATTAGGGGCGTAGTAAATCAGGAAAGTCACTAAGTTTCCCCCCAAGTGGCCTTTAACCAATAGATATCGCCCTTCCTTGTCCCGTATCACTTTAGATTCAGTAAAGGATAACCGCTGGGCCAAACAGAGCGCTACCCCTCGTTTTTTCCCAGATGCATTAGCAAAAAAGCACACAGGGAAATCTCTATGAATATAACGTGGTGTGAAAGAGGAGACAAAATGGGGTTCCTGCAGAGCACCTATATCAGCTCCCAGGGACTTATAACGAGAAAAAACCATGAGACGCTTAGAGGGGAATCCCAAACCTGCACATTATGGGAGAGTAAGGGAACAACAACACTATTAGGTCTTAAGGTGGACATAGAAAAATGCAAGACAGCGATGGGGAGACCCACACATGCCCCCGTAGGGGAGATCGAGAATCCAGGACCAAATAAAAATTCCCGAGATGACCCTCAATAAAAAACAATAAAAAAATAAGGAAGAAATAGGGGAGAGACAAAAGACACCCAGAAAATGGCTATCGTCAGTTCAAGTGGTAAAACAACAATATGCAGCATAAAACTGTAAAACACCAAATAACCCAGACACAAGGTCAAGGAATGGAAGAGTCTCCACCAAAGCATAGCAGTGGGGAGAGTCTTCCAATTAGGAAGAGCACATAGACGCTTCCCGGCACCATGGGGTCTGTAAAAGACATGTATAAGAAAGGTTCCTAACCCCAGAGAAATAGAATACCTGACATATATCCAATCTAGCCAGTAAACAGGTAAAAACAATAAAATAAAAACACATAATATTCCTTTACCAGTGAAGAAAGAAAACTCACTTTTCTTAGGGGGATTCACCACATTTTTAACTATGCGGTCACACAACCTTGGGGCTCTCTATATACAAACTTTGGTTGGGTTGGTAAATATTTTGATAAATATAGTTAAAAATGTGGTGAATCCTCCTAAGAAAAGTGAGTTTTCTTTCTTCACGGGTAAAGGATTTTTCCCATGCAAAAAATGCTATGGATGTACAAGAACTAAAGGGACTAAACAGAAAATAATAAATTTTAAAGCAACAAGTACAAATAAAGATGATTTCATGAGAGATTGTATTACATACAAGACAGAAGGGGGAGTTTATGTGCTGGAATGTGGCTGTGGGATACAATACGTTGGACGCACAATAGACCTTTATGGGAGAGGATTAGGGAACATGTTCAGAATATCGCTAAAGGATTCAAAAACCATAATGTATCAAGACATTTTACTACTGTGCATAATAAAGATCCTTCCAGTTTATTATTTTGGGGTACCATCCCCACTGGAGGGGTAGTAATAAGGTTCGGGTTCTAAGTCAGTGAGAATCTTTTTGCCAGTCACTTCAAGAAGAAGATCGACATCATTCGTGATCAGATCTCCAGTGTCAAGCTTCCTCCTCTAACCAACATACCAGGCCCAACACCAAACTCTACACTCTCCTCCTTTGACCCTGTTACCACTGAGGAAGTTACCGAACTCCTTTCCAAGGCCCACTTCACCACCTGTCCCCTGGATCCTGTCCCCTCATGACTGTTGCAGCCTCCTTCCTGCTCTATCCTAAGCTCTCTAACCCACATCTTCAACCTCTCACTCTCCATGGGCACCTCTCCCTCGACACTCAAACATGCACTGGTTACCCCCATCCTCAAAAAACCCTCTCTGGACCCCACCTGTTTGTATAACTTAAGACCCATCTCCCTGCTCCCATTTGCCTCCAAGATTCCCGAGCGCCTTGTTCACAGCTATATGAACTGCTACCTCACCGACAACAACCTTCTTGATCCCCGACAGTCTGGCTTCTGCCCACAATATTCCACAGAAACTGCCCTACTAAAACTCACTAATGACCTACTTACTGCTAAAACCAATGGCCATTACTCCATACTCATCCCATCCAATGGCCATTACTCCATACTCATCCCAACCAATGGCTATTACTCCGTACTCATCCCAACCAATGGCCACTACTCTATACTCATCCCAACCAATGGCCATTACTCCATACTCATCCCATCCAATGGCCACTACTCCATACTCATCCTAACCAATGGCCATTACTCCGTACTCATCCTAACCAATGGCCACTACTCCATACTAATCCCAACCAATGGCCACTACCCCATACTAATCCTAACCAACGGCCATTACTCTATACTCATATTCCTTGACCTTTCCGCTGCCTTTGACGCAGTTGACCACCCGTTCCTCCTCAGTAAACTCCACTCCATTGGTCTCCATGACTCTGCTCTCTCCTGGTTCTCCTCTTACCTTTCTCAGTGCACTTTCAGCGTCACATACAACTCCTCCTCCTCCGCTCCGCTTCCTCTTTCTGTTGGGGTATCCCAAGGCTCTGTTCTTGGGCCCCTCCTTTTCTCTCTCTATACCTCCTCCCTGGGCCATCTGATAACCTCCCATGGCTTCCAATGCCACCTCTATGCTGATGACACCCAGATCTATGTCTCCACTCCCCAGCTCACCCCCTCAATCACCTCATGTATCACAAATCTACTGAGCGACATATCAGCATGGATGTCACACCACTACCGTAAACTAAATCTTTCAAAAATTGAGCTGTAATATTTCCTTCTCCCCGATCCCCCACTCATGACTTTACCATTAAGATCAACAGCACAACCATTGGTCCTTCCCCTCATGACAGGGTGTTAGGTGTAATCCTAGACTATGACCTCTCCTTTGGGCCCTACATCTACTCACTGGCTAAATCCTGCCACCTCAACCTCCGGAACATTTCCAAAATCTGCCCCTTCCTGACCAATGACACCACAAAACAACTTATCCACACCTTGGTTATATCCCGCCTCGATTACTGCAACTCCCTCCTCACTGGTCTACCGTAACACAGGCTATCCCCCCTTCAGTCTATTATAAATGCTGCTGCTAGACTCATACACCTTACCAACCAATCAGCGACTGCTGATAGACTCATACACCTTACCAACCGATCAGCGACTGCTGCTAGACTCATACACCTTACCAACCGATCAGAGACTGCCGCTAGACTCATACACCTTACCAACCGATCAGGACTGCTGCTAGACTCATACACCTTACCAACCGATCAGCGACTGCCGCTACACTCATACACCTTACCAACCGATCAGTGACTGCTGCTAGACTCATACACCTTACCAACCGATCAGCGACTGCTGCTAGATTCATCCACCTTACCAACCAATCAGCGACTGCTACCAGACTCATACACCTTACCGACCGATCAGCGACTGCTGCTAGACTCATACACCTTACTAACCGATCAGCGACTGCTGCTAGACTCATACACCTTACCGACCGATCAGTGACTGCCGCTAGACTCATACACCTTACCAACCGATCAGCGACTGCTGCCCCTCTCTGCCAATCCCTCCACTGGCTTTCACTAACCCAACATATAAAATTCAAAATACTAACCACAGCTTATAAAGCCATCCACAACACTGCCCCTAGCTACATCACCAACCTTATCCACAGATACTGCCCAAATCGCCCACTCCGCTCCTCCCATGATATCCTCCTCTTTAGCTCCCTCATCACCTCCTCCCACGCTCGCCTACAGGACTTCTCCAGAGCCTCTCCCATCCTCTGGAACTCCCTACCACAGCATGTCTGGTCAGCCCCCACCCTGTCTGCCTTTAAGCAATCTTTGAAAACTCACTTCTTCAGGGAAGCCTACCCCACCTCCACCTAAGAACTGTACTTGAATCACCTCCACCAGATCATCCCCCGCAGCCATCACCTTTTGTATCCCCTCCCCCTTCCTTCAGATTGTAAGCTCCATGAGCCGGGCCCTCCTATTCCTTCTGTACTGAAATGTATTGTAATTGTACCGCCCCCCTTATATTGTACAGCGCTGCGCAAACTGTTGGTGCCATATAAATCCTGTATAATAATAATAATATTTTTGGATGTACGAAATGCAGATGTTTTATCCATCAGGACATAATGTAGAATTTGCCTGAATAGTTTTATCAATAATTATTAATGTGGGTTTTATCTGTTTTTATAGATCATATAATAATTATTTTAATATTTTTATGTTTCCTTTTTATTAATATGATTAGTGTTAAGTATGATTTATAATGAATTTTTACTTGGGTGATGTTATTCTTTTTGACCACAAAATGGGGCTGTACAAAATCACAGGATTTTTTAAAACTTTTTTCCGATCTTTTTAAAGTTTTTCTTTGAATAATATTGTTGTATAATAAATGTAGGTCGGATTATTGGTGTATCATGATAAAAAGGTTTTGTTCCATGTGAAATGTGACATCCAGCGATGTTGCAGGCTCTACAGAAGGGAGCAGGAACAGTAGTCATGGTTACCTAGATGGTTTCCCTGACGAAGCCACGTGGTTGGTGGCGTAACGTGTGGGGGCGGAGCCTAGTGACGTCATTGCGGGAGTTTTGAAATGCAAATCGCTATGTTACTGCTTCTATCATGTGAGAAGAATTCCGTTTTACACTGGTATGGAAGGTGGTGCCTGTCATCTGCTGCCATCTAGAGCACCGGAATTACCAGGCTTGGTTGACCTGTATTCATTCATAGGTCCATGGTAGGAGGAGAGCGGCCATCCATACATTTTTTAGGTGGAGGAACATTGAGTTAAGGTGGAGCACCGTGTTTATCAAATAGACTTTATTTATTCGGAGCACATCGTAGTGATTCTTCACCATTCAAGCACCTTATTAGATGTTCACCATTCCAGCACTTTATATGTATATTTATATTTCATATTTTGATTGAACTATCACATTTGAACCTGTTTATGGACTATTGTATCTATATGAGTTATTATATACACTATTTATGTATGTTTTAGGTCCCTCAAGACTGCAGTCAGCCACTCCTCAGATCCACCCACTGCCTCCAAGACCCTCTTCCTAAAGCCTTAGAGCAGGGGGAAATTCCAGAGGGGCTGGCTTGCAGAGTCTTTCAGCCCTGACCACATTGTGACCCCTCTGGCTATCACACCTGAGCTGCTAAGCAGCTTCTGACCAACCATTAGGGTGTAGATCCCCCTGGCTGAACTAGGAGGGCGCTACAATGTATAATCTTCTACCTCAAAAGTCCAATTTTACTAGACATACAAAAAGTATATGTGAGCTAGAAGGAATCACTCTCCTGTGGGAACACTTCAAACATTAGAGCTCCCCCTAGCTGCAGCCTGGTAATGACATTACTAGGAGGTCTGTTCATTTATCTGCTCCATACTTCCCGTCTTTATATAATTTAACATAATATAATACAATATAATAGAATATATTATATCTCCTGACATTTAGGGGTCTATTCATAAAAAACATTTGTATAGCAATCCACTCAGTGACAAAGCATGTACATTCCTTCTGTGTGAATGGGGAACAATTTAAAATGATTTTTGACCTAAAATGGAAAATGTTGCCTTTTGTTAGAATTTCTATGAGGAAGATCATATTTTCATCGTTTCCCCGGGTTGAACCATGGGAGTTATTATACCAAATAATAGACAAGGGTCATTTTCAGGTCTCAAGTCCCGCAAGGGACAAACTTCCCAATTGAAGTATTTTTTCTGCAAACAGTGTGTAGAGAAGAAATGGAAGCCGGACCCCCTCAGTGCTGGAACAAGGGGGGAGGTTGATTAAAAACACCAAATAAACCCGTGGTGGTCCCCACATCCTCTAGTCTAGCTGAGATGTCATTGTTCTCCCAACGAGAAGGATGAACAAGTGGAAGAGACGCGGTATATGGAAGTATTCTCTACGTTTCTGCAGACACAGCGGCCATTATTCCAAGCTGAGGGAATCTGGGAGAGCTCGGGAATAAACGTCACAATGGAAGAGTTTCTGTAGTCCAATGTAATGAGGACAAGAGAAGTCCCACATCATGGATTATACACTGTGTCATGGATAAAATGCACGCCCACGACGACTAGCTGACCAAGGCGTGGTCCACCCATGACTTGGGGTAAAGAGTGAATAAGGGAGAGTTTGAGCATATAAGACTGGCCAGGATACCCTTTCACAGCCCGCACTACCTCTGGCCACCACTAGAGGGAGACTCCACTCCAGCTGGCTGACCACACACAGGCAGATACAAATCTTACATACAATCTGGTGCACTCTAAGGGTTGAGGAGCAGTCTAGCAGTTGGCACACCCTTCTAGGATTCCACCAGCTATCCTACAAGCTAGAACCCCGGTGTTAATCACTCTTCCACTGTCCACACACCCCCACACCAGACACACAAAAAACGGTAGCTTGCCACCACCCAACAGTTTGTCTGCAGACTGGTCTGCTGGGCCAGCACACACACACAGATCTCCGTCTGGCAGATCTGCTACGTTACAATCTGCCAACATGCAGTGCAATTGCATACAGTTGGCAATGAACGTAGACCGAGCACATACAGTTGCAAGAAAAAGTATGTGAACCCCTTGGAATTACGTGGAGTTTTGCATGAATTGGGCATAAAATGTGCTCTGAACGTCATCTAAGTCACAACAATAGAAGAACACAGTCTGCTGAACATAATACTACACAAACATTAGATGTTGCCATGGTTTAATTGCACATAACATGTAAACATTCACAGTGCAGGGAGGAAAAAGTATGTGAGGCCCTAGCTTAATGACTTCTCCCAGAGCTAATTGGAGCCAGGAGTGAGCCAACCTTGACTCCAATCAGTGTGATGATATTGGATGTGTTGCTGACAGCTGTCCTGCCTTTAAAAAACACACACCTGTTTTGGGTTTACTGGTTTCAAGAAGCCTCGCAGAAAAGAGCTCTTAGAAGACCTACAATCAAGAATTGTTGACTTGCATGAAGCTGGAAAGGGTTACAAAAGTATCTCCAAAAGCCTTGATGTTCATGTGTCCACGGTAAGATAGACTGTCTACAAATGGAGAAAGTTTAGCACTGTTGCTACTCTCCCTAGGCGTGGTCGTCCTGTAAAAATGACTGCAAGAGCAGAGCGCAGAATGCTGCATGAGGTAAAGAAGAATCCCAGAGTGTCAGCTAAAGACCTACAGAAATCTCTGGCACATGCTAACATTTTTGTTGACACATCTACAATAAGGAAAACATGAAACAAGAATGGAGTACATGGGAGGACACCACGGAGGAAGCCATTGCTGTCCAAAAAGAAGATTGCAGCACGTTTGAGGTTTGCAAAAGAGCACCTGGATGTTCCACAGCACTACTGGCAGAATATACTGTGGACAGATGAAACCAAGATTGAGTTGTTTGGGAAGAACACACAACACTATGTGTGGAGAAAAAAAGGCCCAGCACACCAACATCAAAACCTCATCCCCACTGTGAAACATGGCGGAGGGAGCATCATGGTTTGGGGCTGCTTTGCTGCCTCAGGGCCTGGACGGATTGTTGTCATTGATGGGAAAATGAATTCCAGAGTTTATCAAGACATTTTGCAGGAAAACGTACGACCATCTGTCCGCCAACTGAAGCTCCGCAGAGGATGGGTGATGCAACAGGACAATGACCCAAAGCATACAAGTAATTCAACAAAACAATGGCTGCAACAGCACAGAATACGCCTTCTGGAGTGGCCCAGTCAGAGTTCTGACCTCAACCCGATTGAAATGCTGTGGCATGACCTAAAGAGAGCGATTCACACCAGACATCCCAAGAATATTGCTACACTGAAACAGTTTTGTGAAGAGGAGTGGTCCAAAATGACTCCAGATAGTTGTGCAGGTCTGATCTGCAACTACAGGAAACGTTTGGTTAAGGTTATTGCTGCCAAAGGAGGGTCAACCAGTTGTTAAGTCCAAAGGTTCACATACTTTTTCCTCCCTGCACTGTGAATGTTTACATGTTATGTGCAATTAAACCATGGCAACATCTAATGTTTGTGTAGTATTATGTTCAGCAGACTGTGTTCTTCTATTGTTGTGACTTAGATGACGTTCAGAGCACATTTTATGCCCAATTCATGCAAAACTCCATGTAATCCCAAGGGGTTCACATACTTTTTCTTGCAACTGTAGATCACATGATGGCACCAATGAGGATGGAGGAGGACCGGAGTCACATGACTGAGAAGATACTAAACCTCACCCTGGAGATCATCTACCTGCTGACCGGAGAGGTGAGGAGGATTCTGGGAGGTCACATGACATCGCTCTTATCTCTATTAATAAAACACAGACCTGACCGGAGAGGTGAGGAGGATTCTGGGAGGTCACATGACATCACTCTCATCTCTATTAATAAAACACAGACCTGACCGGAGAGGTGAGGAGGATTCTGGGAGGTCATATGACATCACTCTCATCTCTATTAATAAAACACAGACCTGACCGGAGAGGTGAGGAGGATTCTGGGAGTCTAACATGATATTCCTATTGGTTCCACAATACAGAGATTTCCTCTTCTGAAGTCAGGTGATCATATGACCATCACAGTGCCTCCATGTGACTCCCTAAACCCTGAGAGACACAACATGCAGAAGATTCTAGAAGTCACCAAGAAGATGATGGAGCTGCTGACAGGAGAGGTGAGCGGTGCCGGGAATTCTGGGACATTCTCCAGTAACAGACAAGGGATGTGTCTGGATGGTGACTGTATCATTGTGTGTGTCAGGTTCCTATAAGGTGTCAGGGTGTCACTGTCTATTTCTCCATGGAGGAGTGGGAGTATTTAGAAGGACACAAGGATCTCTACAAGGACGTCATGATGGACAATCAGCCGCCCCTCACATCACCGGGTAAGAGGAGACTTTATTGTAAAGGAGAGAGCAGTACGGAGGATCCACCTAGATCCCCCATCATCTGATAAACACATAGAAACAATGGATTCAGTAAGTGTGTGTGTTTCCTACAGATGGATCCAGTCATGGGAACCCACCAGAGAGATGTCCCCGTCCTCTGTATTCCCGGGATTCCACACAGGAAGGTCACACCATCCCTCACCATCATCAGGTAGATGAGGAACAATCACTGATAGTATCATTAGGATCTGTACATTATCTGCATTGTTACCGTTGATGTCATTTTTATTATATATTCAGAGTGGAAACCTGAGAGATCCTAAAGTTGAGGAAAAAGAAGAAATAGAAGAGGAGGATGAGGATGGGGTGATGGAGGAGTCAGAGATTCCAGAAAAACACAAAGATCTGTACCAGGACACCATGGTGGAGTCATCCAGCTACAAAAATCTACCAGAGAGATGTCCCTGTCCTCTGTATTCCCGGGATTCTTCACAGGGGGGTCACACCATCCCTCACCATCATCAGGTAGATGAGGAACAATCACTGATAGTATCATTAGGATCTGTACATTATCTGCATTGTTACCATTGATGTCATTTTATTATATATTCAGAGTGGAAACCTGAGAGAATTTGAGGTTGAAGAAGAAGAGGCGTATGTGAGGGATGATCAGCAGTCTATGGAGGAGGATGGAATAACGGGGACATTTATAGAGGAGGACACTCCTACAGAGATCAGCACAGGTGGGTCATGAACACTAAATCCATTCCTCCACCCATACTGCTCACTGATTGGTCCAGAGTAGGGCGGGGACTGGGTGATATCAGCCTGTAATCCCCTGGTCACTTTCCTGAGCTGTGTTCCCCGTCCTGTATTCCTGGATTTCTCTCGGATAATCTTCCTTCTCTGTGCTGCAGACACAATTTATGTCTCTAGACTGGATTTATGGAGGTTCTGGGGTTCAGCTGGCAGCAAAATGTTGATTTTTACTATTACCCAGGACATGTGACTGGGGTCTTCTGCCTTGTGCCTGATTCTTCCAGGGTACCTTCACTTTTATCTGCTGGCTGTGCCGGGTGGAGGGATATGTCTGTAATGTCCCAGCCCCAAGTCACTGAGTGCAGTCTCAGGAGATGGGAGGCAAGCAACCCTTTAAGGACCTTTAATTACTGAATACCAATATTATGAGCCCTTACCATTACACTATATAATTGATATTGTACATTACATCCTCCTGACTCCTGCACTATATACTGTATGTTGTACATTACATACTCCTAACCCATGCACTATATACTCTGTGTTGTACATTACATACTCCTGACCCTGCTCTATATATGTGTTGTACATTACATACTCCTGACCCCTGCACTATATACTCCATGTTGTACATTACATACTCCTGACCCCTGCACTATATACTCTATGTTGTACATTACATTCGTCTGACCCTTGCACTATATACACTATGTTGTACATTACATCATTCTGATACTATATACTCCTCTCTGCTGTATCTTATACAATATGTTGTACATTACATACTCCTGACCCCTGCACTATATACTCTATGTTGTACATTACATACTCCTGACCCCTGCACTATATATTCTATGCTGTACATTACATCCTCCTGACCTCTGCACTATACTCTATGTTGTACATTACATACTCCTGACCCCTGCACTATATACTCTATGTTGTACATTACATACTCCTGACCCCTGCACTATATACTCTATGTTGTACATTACATACTCCTGACCCCTGCACTATATACTCTATGTTGTACATTACATACTCCTGACCCCTGCACTATATACTCCATGTTGTACATTACATACTCCTGACCCCTGCACTATATACTCCATGTTGTACATTACATACTCCTGACCCCTGCACTATATACTCCATGTTGTACATTACATACTCCTGACCCCTGCACTATATACTCCATGTTGTACATTACATACTCCTGACCCCTGCACTATATTCTCTATGTTGTACATTACATACTCCTGACCCCTGCACTATATACTCTGTTGTATATTACATACTCCTGAACCTTGCACTATATACTCTATGTTGTACATTACATGCTCCTGACCCCTGCACTATATACTCTATGTTGTACATTACATCCTCCTGACCCCTGCACTGTATACTCTGTTGTACATTACATACTCCTGACCCCTGCACTATATACTCTATGTTGTACATTACATACTCCTGACCCCTGCACTATATACTCTATGTTGTACATTACATACTCCTGACCCCTGCACTATATACTCTATGTTGTACATTACATAGTCCTGACCCCTGCACTATATACTCTATGTTGTACATTACATACTCCTGACCCCTGCACTATATACTCTATGTTGTACATTACATCCTCCTGACCCCTGCACTATATACTCTATGTTGTACATTACATATTCCTGACCCCTGCACTATATACTGTATGTTGTACATTACATACTCCTGACCCCTGCACTATATACTCTATGTTGTACATTACATACTCCTGACCCCTGCACTATATACTTTATATTGTACATTACATCCTCCTGACCCCTGCATTATATACTGTAATACATTACATACTCCTCACCCCTGCACTATATACTCTATATTGTACATTACATTCTCCTGACCCCTGCACTATATACTCTATGTTGTACATTACATACTCCTGACCCCTGCACTATATACTCTATGTTGTACATTACATACTCCTGACTTCTGCTCTCCCCCCTCCCCCACTGCTATATATACACATATTATGGATTCTCTTTTGTTCCCCCCATTTCCTACCAGCTGGACATTTTATATCGGATGATGTGATTGGAGCACAGACTTTTACATGGTGATAATAATGTGATAACATCCTCCAACTTTGGACCCTTAAACAGAAATTGATAATGAGGGAGGAGTCAATACCCCAATGATGGTGGTCTTCAGGATCAGTCCAGTCTTCATCTTGGTTGTTCTCCCCCCATCCTCACTCTCTGACCTCTGGTGGGGCTCAGCCCCGCTGTTCTTCATGACTAAATCATGGACTAAATAAGGAAGTGCAGTACTTCTTGTGTTGGGAAGATGGCGATGAGTGATAGAGGGGGCGGGGACCCTTGTCCTATAATCCCCTCATCACTGTCCCTCCTATAAAAGACAGTTCTGGTTGTTTCCTCACTCTCTGACTAAGGTCCGTGAATAAAGAAATGACCTGGTAGGAGATCAGAGGAGCCATTTTCTAGTTCCCTTGAGGGTGGAATTGTCAGCTCCTCAGAGATCAAGCTGCCTGATGTGGGCGGAGTCCTGGTTTGGGGGAACCAATCAGCTCCTGTCTAGTAATCCTCTTTGTCTTTGTATTTTAGTCCATGGCCGGGAGATGAGGAAAACCTCTGAGGATTGTCTCACTTTGTCTCCAGACTGGAAAGTAGAAGATGAGGACATCACACAGTATAGTCCAGGAGAAAACCCGGCTCCCTCCAATGTCCATCCGGCACCACCCAGTGTAGATGGACCATCGGATTCCTCGTATCCTGAGGAACATCAGACTGTGCGGGACCGGGCCGGCCTTTCAACAGAGAAGAGGTTCTCCTGTCCTGAGTGTGGGAAGGGTTTCCGGTGTAAATCAGAGCTTAATGTGCATAAAAGATCTCACACAGGAGAAAAGCCATATTCCTGTCCTGAGTGCAGGAAATGTTTTGCCAAAAAATCAGTACTTGTCAACCATCAGAAATCTCATATGGTAGAGAAGCCATATTCATGTCCTGAGTGCGGGAAATGTTTTTCATTGAGGTCCTATCTTTCCATACATCAGAGATCACACACGGGGGAGAAGCCATATTCCTGTCCTGAGTGCGGGAAATGTTTTTCCGTGAAGTCCAATCTTTACACACATAAGAGGTCTCACACAGGGGTGAAGCCATATTCCTGTCCTGAGTGTGGGAAATGTTTTTTAGTGAGGTCCCATCTTTCCAGTCATCAGAGATGTCACACGGGGGAGAAGCCATATTCCTGTCCTGAATGTGGGAAATATTTTTCACAGACGTCCCATCTTTACAGACATCAGAGATCTCACATGGGGAGAAGCCACTTTCCTGTCCTGAGTGAGGGAAATGTTCCTCACTGAAGTCCTGTCTTCCTGTACATCAGGGGTCCCACACAACCCTGGAGGTGTATTAGTGCCTTGAGTGCGGGAAATGTCTTCTAGATGAATGTTGCTGGACATCCCAGCTCTCGTGGGGAAGAAGCACACCCTGATATACACCTCAGATATACTCCATGGCTGATCTTCATCATGGAAGAAACAGTTCATAAGGAGATCAGAGGTCCCCAAAGACATGGATGAAGTGTGGGACCAGGTTGGCCATTGATGGCAGAAGAATAAAAATGGAGTCCTGACCTGTCATTGGCTGAGTACATTTTGTGGTGGGAGATTTCACAAACACTCGGAGGTCTGTTTTTAAAAAGTTAACCAAAAGAATGTGACATGAATTCACCGAGCAATGACAAATGTTGGGTATTCTTTATAAATGGGAGCAAAATAAGTAAGGCCTGTGTAATGTACAACTTATTATATAGGCTGTAAAGTTTTGAACTTTATAGTATCAAGAGTATGTAATGTACAACATAGAGTATATAGTGCAGGGGTCAGGAGTATGTAATGTACAACATATAGTATATAGTGCAGGGGTCAGGAGTATGTAATGTACAACAGAGTATATAGTGCAGGGGTCAGGAGTATGTAATGTACAACATAGAGTATATAGTGCAGGGGTCAGGAGTATGTAATGTACAACATAGAGTATATAGTGCAGGGGTCAGGAGTATGTAATGTACAACAGAGTATATAGTGCAGGGGTCAGGAGTATGTAATGTACAACATAGAGTATATAGTGCAGGGGTCAGGAGTATGTAATGTACAACATATAGTATATAGTGCAGGGGTCAGGAGTATGTAATGTACAACAGAGTATATAGTGCAGGGGTCAGGAGTATGTAATGTACAACATAGAGTATATAGTGCAGGGGTCAGGAGTATGTAATGTACAACATAGAGTATATAGTGCAGGGGTCAGGAGTATGTAATGTACAACAGAGTATATAGTGCAGGGGTCAGGAGTATGTAATGTACAACATAGAGTATATAGTGCAGGGGTCAGGAGTATGTAATGTACAACATAGAGTATATAGTGCAGGGGTCAGGACTATGGAATGTACAACATAGAGTATATAGTGCAGGGGTCAGGAGTATGTAATGTACAACATAGAGTATATAGTGCAGGGGCCAAGAGTATGTAATGTACAACATAGAGTATATAGTGCAGGGGTCAGGAGGATGTAATGTACAACATGGAGTATATAGTGCAGGGGTCAGGAGGATGTAATGTACAACAGAGTATATAGTGCAGGGGTCAGGAGTATGTAATGTACAACATAGAGTATATAGTGCAGGGGTCAGGAGTATGTAATGTACAACATGGAGTATATAGTGCAGGGGTCAGGAGTATGTAATGTACAACATGGAGTATACAGTGCAGGGGTCAGGAGTATGTAATGTACAACATAGAGTATATAGTGCAGGGGTCAGGAGTATGTAAAGTACAGTATACAGTGCAAGGGTCAGGAGTATGTAATGTACAACATACAGTATACAGTGCAGGGGTCAGGAGTATGTAATGTACAACATAGAGTATATAGTGCAGGGGTCAGGAGTATGTAATGTACAACAAAGAGTATATAGTGCAGGGGTCAGGAGTATGTAATGTACAACATAGAGTATATAGTGCAGGGGTCAGGAGTATGTAATGTACAACAAAGAGTATATAGTGCAGGGGTCAGGAGTATGTAATGTACAACATAGAGCATATAGTGCAGGGGTCAGGAGTATGTAATGTACAACATAGAATATATAGTGCAGGGGTCAGGAGTATGTAATGTACAATATAAATTATATAGTATAAGGGTAACAAAGTTAGGAGTGTATTATCCTGCGCCTGTAATGAATGAATAGTGCAGACATACACCATACAATGTGATAAGTTATATAATAATCAAACTAAATAAAATCTGTAAATATTATTTGCGGTGTGTATGGAATTCACAATTAGACACGGCTGTATACAGAGGCAGACAGCCCCCGGCCAAATCCCACTAAAGAAGTCACATGGTGTGATGATGTGTGTGGGCGGAGCCGGGTGTCAGTGCTGAGACCGGAAGTGACATGGGAGCCGTGGCCCCGCTGTGTGTACTACATGCCGGTATTCTTCATGTAAATGTGAGTGGATTTGTTCCTTCATAAACACACCTTTTCATCTATAGTACACTATGGGGACCTCCTGTCTTCTAGGAGATCAGGGACCCAGTGTCCCCGGTGCTCCCCAGTGTTTCCTAATGTCTCCCAGTATCCCCTGATGCCTCCCAGTGTATCCCAGTATCCCCTGATGCCTCCCAGTGTATCCCAGTATCCCCTGATGGCTCCCAGTGTATCTCAGTGTCCCCTGATGCCTCCCAGTGTATCCCAGTATCCCCTGATGCCTCCCAGTATCCCCTGATGGCTCCCAGTGTATCTCAGTGTCCCCTGATGCCTCCCAGTGTATCCCAGTGTCCCCTGATGCCTCCCAGTGTATCCCAGTATCCCCTGATGGCTCCCAGTGTATCTCAGTGTCCCCTGATGCCTCCCAGTGTATCCCAGTATCCCCTGATGGCTCCCAGTGTATCTCAGTGTCCCCTGATGCCTCCCAGTGTATCCCAGTGTCCCCTGATGCCTCCCAGTGTATCCCAGTATCCCCTGATGGCTCCCAGTGTATCTCAGTGTCCCCTGATGCCTCCCAGTGTATCTCAGTGTCCCCTGATGCCTCCCAGTGTATCCCAGTATCCCCTGATGCCTCCCAGTGTCCCCTGATGCCTCCCAGTGTATCTCAGTGTCCCCTGATGCCTCTCAGTGTATTTCAGTATCTCCCGATGCCTCCCAGTGTTTCCCAATGTCTCCCAGTGTCCCCTGATGCCTCCCAGTGTATCCCAGTATCCCTGGTGCTCCCCAGTGTTTCCCAATGTCTCCCCTGATGCCTCCCAGTGTATCCCAGTGTCCCCTGATGCCTCCCAGTGTATCCCAGTGTCCCCTGATGCCTCCCAGTGTATCCCAGCATCCCCTAGTTTATCCCAGTATCCCTGGTGCTCCACAGTGTTTCCCAATGTCTCCCAGTCTCCCCTAATGCCTCCCAGTGTATCCCAGTGTCCCCTGATGCCTCCCAGTGTATCCCAGTGTCCCCTGATGCCTCCCAGTGTATCCCAGCATCCCCTAGTCTATCCCAGTATCCCTGGTGCTCCACAGTGTTTCCCAATGTCTCCCAGTCTCCCCTAATGCCTCCCAGTGTATCCCAGTGTCCCCTGATGCCTCCCAGTGTATCCCAGTATCCCCTGATGCCTCCCAGTGTATCCCAGTGTCCCCTGATGCCTCCCAGTGTATCCCATGATACCTCCCAGTATCCCAGGATGTCTCCCAGTGTATCCCAGTGTCCCCTGATGCCTCCCAGTGTATCCCAGTATCCAATGATGCCTCCCAGTGTATCCCAGTATCCCCTGATGCCTCCCAGTGTTTCCCAATGTCTCCCAGTATCCCCTGATGCTTCCCAGTGTTTCTCAGTATCCCCTGATGCCTCCCAGTATCCCCTGATGCCTCCCAGTGTATCCAAGTGTCCCCTGATGCCTCCCAGTGTATCCCAGTGTCCCCTGATGCCTCCCAGTGTATCCCAGTGTCCCCTGATGCCTCTCAATGTATCCCAGTATCCCCTGATGCCTCCCAGTGTATCCCAGCATCCCCTAGTCTATCCCAGTATCCCTGGTGCTCCACAGTGTTTCCCAATGTCTCCCAGTCTCCCCTAATGCCTCCCAGTGTATCCCAGTGTCCCCTGATGCCTCCCAGTGTATCCCAGTGTCCCCTGATGCCTCTCAATGTATCCCAGTATCCCCTGATGCCTCCCAGTGTATCCCAGCATCCCCTAGTCTATCCCAGTATCCCTGGTGCTCCACAGTGTTTCCCAATGTCTCCCAGTCTCCCCTAATGCCTCCCAGTGTATCCCAGTGTCCCCTGATGCCTCCCAGTGTATCCCAGTGTCCCCTGATGCCTCCCAGTGTATCCCAGCATCCCCTAGTCTATCCCAGTATCCCTGGTGCTCCACAGTGTTTCCCAATGTCTCCCAGTCTCCCCTAATGCCTCCCAGTGTATCCCAGTGTCCCCTGATGCCTCCCAGTGTATCCCAGTATCCCCTGATGCCTCCCAGTGTATCCCAGTGTCCCCTGATGCCTCCCAGTGTATCCCATGATACCTCCCAGTATCCCAGGATGTCTCCCAGTGTATCCCAGTGTCCCCTGATGCCTCCCAGTATATCCCAGTATCCAATGATGCCTCCCAGTGTATCCCAGTATCCCCTGATGCCTTCCAGTGTTTCCCAATGTCTCCCAGTGTACCCTAATGCTTCCCAATGTCTCCCAGTATCCCCTGATGCTTCCCAGTGTTTCTCAGTATCCCCTGATGCCTCCCAGTATCCCCTGATGCCTCCCAGTGTATCCAAGTGTCCCCTGATGCCTCCCAGTGTATCCCAGTGTCCCCTGATGCCTCCCAGTGTATCCCAGTGTCCCCTGATGCCTCTCAATGTATCCCAGTATCCCCTGATGCCTCCCAGTGTATCCCAGTATCCCCTAGTGTATCCCAGTATCCCTGGTGCTCCCCAGTGTTTCCCAATGTCTCCCCTGATGCCTCCCAGTGTATCCCAGTGTCCCCTGATGCCTCCCAGTGTATCCCAGTGTCCCCTGATGCCTCCCAGTGTATCCCAGTGTCCCCTGATGCCTCCCAGTGTATCTCAGTGTCCCCTGATGCCTCCCAGTGTATCCCAGTATCCCCTGATGCCTCCCAGTGTCCCCTGATGCCTCCCAGTTTATCCCAGTATCCCCTGATGCCTCCCAGTGTATCTCAGTGTCCCCTGATGCCTCCCAGTGTATCTCAGTGTCCCCTGATGCCTCTCAGTGTATTTCAGTATCTCCCGATGCCTCCCAGTGTTTCCCAATGTCTCCCAGTGTCCCCTGATGCCTCCCAGTGTATCCCAGTATCCCCTAGTGTATCCCAGTATCCTTGGTGCTCCCCAGTGTTTCCCAATGTCTCCCCTGATGCCTCCCAGTGTATCCCAGTGTCCCCTGATGCCTCCCAGTGTATCCCAGTGTCCCCTGATGCCTCCCAGTGTATCCCAGCATCCCCTAGTCTATCCCAGTATCCCTGGTGCTCCACAGTGTTTCCCAATGTCTCCCAGTCTCCCCTAATGCCTCCCAGTGTATCCCAGTGTCCCCTGATGCCTCCCAGTGTATCCCAGTATCCCCTGATGCCTCCCAGTGTATCCCAGTGTCCCCTGATGCCTCCCAGTGTATCCCATGATACCTCCCAGTATCCCAGGATGTCTCCCAGTGTATCCCAGTGTCCCCTGATGCCTCCCAGTGTATCCCAGTATCCAATGATGCCTCCCAGTGTATCCCAGTATCCCCTGTTGCCTCCCAGTGTATCCCATGATACCTCCCAGTGTTTTCCAGTATCCCATGATGTCTCCCAGTGTATCCCAGTCTCCCCTGATGCCTCCCAGTGTATCCCAGTATCCAATGATGCCTCCCAGTGTATCCCAGTATCCCCTGATGCCTCCCAGTGTATCCCAGTATCCCCTGATGCCTCCCAGTGTATCCCAGTGTCCCCTGATACCTCCCAGTGTATCCCAGTATCCCCTGATGCCTCCCAGTGTATCCCAGTGTCCCCTGATGCCTCCCAGTGTATCTCAGTATCCCCTGATGCCTCCCAGTGTATCCCAGTATCCAATGATGCCTCCCAGTGTATCCCAGTTTCCCCTGATGCCTCCCAGTGTATCCCAGTGTCCCCTGATGCCTCCCAGTGTATCTCAGTATCCCCTGATGCCTCCCAGTGTTTCCCAATGTCTCCCAGTGTACCCTAATGCTTCCCAATGTCTCCCAGTATCCCCTGATGCTTCCCAGTGTTTCTCAGTATCCCCTGATGCCTCCCAGTATCCCCTGATGCCTCCCAGTGTATCCCAGTGTCCCCTGATGCCTCCCAGTGTATCCCAGTGTCCCCTGATGCCTCTCAATGTATCCCAGTATCCCCTGATGCCTCCCAGTATCCCCTAGTGTATCCCAGTATCCCTGGTGCTCCCCAGTGTTTCCCAATGTCTCCCCTGATGCCTCCCAGTGTATCCCAGTGTCCCCTGATGCCTTCCAGTGTATCTCAGTGTCCCCTGATGCCTCCCAGTGTATCCCAGTGTCCCCTGATGCCTCCCAGTGTATCCCAGTATCCCCTGATGCCTCCCAGTGTATCCCAGTGTCCCCTGATGCCTCCCAGTGTATCCCATGATACCTCCCAGTGTATCCCAGTATCCCCTGACGCCTCCCAGTGTATCCCAGTGTCCCCTGATGCCTCCCAGTGTATCCCATGATACCTCCCAGTGTATCCCAGTATCCCATGATGTCTCCCAGTGTATCCCAGTGTCCCCTGATGCCTCCCAGTGTATCCCAGTATCCAATGATGCCTCCCAGTGTATCCCAGTGTCCCCTGATGCCTCCCAGTGTATCCCAGTATCCAATGATGCCTCCCAGTGTATCCCAGTGTCCCCTTATGCCTCCCAGTGTATCCCAGTATCCCCCAATGTCCTCTGCTGTGTTTTCCAGCTGTAGTAAAGTCATATATTTGTTTGTTTGGCAAGCTCTAGATTTAGAGAAGGATCAGGTCCCATTCACACCTGAGTGTATCTCCAGAGTATCTCCAAGCTCCAAAACCCTCAGCAGCCACAATTCCATGGTATTCAGATGTGCCTGTTCATACCTGAGTGTATCTCCAGGCTCCAAAACCCTCAGCAGCCACAATTCCCTGGTATTCAGATGTGCCTGTTCACACCTGAGTGTATCTCCAGAGTATCTCCAAGCTCCAAAACCCTCAGCATCCACAATTCCATGGTTTTCAGATGTGCCTGTTCACACCTGAGTGTATCTCCAGAGTATCTCCAAGCTCCAAAACCCTCAGCATCCACAATTCCATGGTTTTCAGATGTGCCTGTTCACACCTGAGTGTATCTCCAGAGTATCTCCAAGCTCCAAAACCCTCAGCATCCACAATTCCATGGTTTTCAGATGTACCCGTTCACACCTGAGTGTATCTCCAGAGTATCTCCAAGCTCCAAAACCCTCAGCATCCACAATTCCATGGTTTTCAGATGTGCCCGTTCACACCTGAGTGTATCTCCAGAGTATCTCCAAGCTCCAAAACCCTCAGCATCCACAATTCCATGGTTTTCAGATGTGCCGTTCACACCTGAGTGTATCTCCAGAGTATCTCCAAGCTCCAAAACCCTCAGCATCCACAATTCCATGGTTTTCAGATGTGCCTGTTCACACCTGAGTGTATCTGCAAGCTCCAAAACCCTCAGCATCCACAATTCCATGGTTTTCAGATGTGCCTGTTCATACCTGAGTGTATCTCCAGAGTATCTCCAAGCTCCAAAACCCTCAGCATCCACAATTCCATGGTTTTCAGATGTGCCCGTTCACACCTGAGTGTATCTCCATAGTATCTCTAAGCTCCAAAACCCTCAGCATCCACAATTCCCTGGTATTCAGATGTGCCTGTTCACACCTGAGTGTATCTCCAGAGTATCTCCAAGCTCCAAAACCCTCAGCATCCACAATTCCATGGTTTTCAGATGTGCCTGTTCACACCTGAGTGTATCTCCAAGCTCCAAAACCCTCAGCATCCACAATTCCATGGTATTCAGATGTGCCCATTCACACCTGAGTGTATCTCCAGTGTATCTCCAAGCTCCAAAACCCTCAGCATCCACAATTCCATGGTTTTCAGATGTGCCTGTTCACACCTGAGTGTATCTCCAAGCTCCAAAACCCTCAGCATCCACAATTCCATGGTTTTCAGATGTGCCTGTTCACACCTGAGTGTATCTCCAGAGTATCTCCAGGCTCCAAAACCCTCAGCATCCACAATTCCATGGTTTCAGATGTGCCTGTTCACACCTGAGTGTATCTCCAGAGTATCTCCAAGCTCCAAAACCCTCAGCATCCACAATTCCATGGTTTCAGATGTGCCTGTTCACACCTGAGTGTATCTCCAGAGTATCTCCAGGCTCCAAAACCCTCAGCATCCACAATTCCATGGTTTCAGATGTGCCTGTTCACACCTGAGTGTATCTGCAAGCTCCAAAACCCTCAGCATCCACAATTCCATGGTTTTCAGATGTGCCCGTTCACACCTGAGTGTATCTCCAGAGTATCTCCAAGCTCCAAAACCCTCAGCATCCACAATTTCATGGTTTTCAGATGTGCCTGTTCACACCTGAGTGTATCTCCAAGCTCCAAAACCCTCAGCATCCACAATTCCATGGTTTTCAGATGTGCCCGTTCACACCTGAGTGTATCTCCAGAGTATCTCCAAGCTCCAAAACCCTCAGCATCCACAATTCCATGGTTTTCAGATGTGCCCGTTCACACCTGAGTGTATCTCCAGAGTATCTCCAAGCTCCAAAACCCTCAGCATCCACAATTCCATGGTTTTCAGATGTGCCCGTTCACACCCGAGTGTATCTCCAGAGTATCTCCAAGCTCCAAAACCCTCAGCATCCACAATTCCATGGTTTTCAGATGTGCCCGTTCACACCTGAGTGTATCTCCAGAGTATCTCCAAGCTCCAAAACCCTCAGCATCCACAATTCCATGGTTTTCAGATGTGCCTGTTCACACCTGAGTGTATCTCCAAGCTCCAAAACCCTCAGCATCCACAATTCCATGGTTTTCAGATGTGCCTGTTCATACCTGAGTGTATCTCCAGAGTATCTCCAAGCTCCAAAACCCTCAGCATCCACAATTCCATGGTTTTCAGATGTGCCTGTTCATACCTGAGTGTATCTCCAGAGTATCTCCAAGCTCCAAAACCCTCAGCATCCACAATTCCATGGTTTTCAGATGTGCCTGTTCATACCTGAGTGTATCTCCAGAGTATCTCCAAGCTCCAAAACCCTCAGCATCCACAATTCCATTGTTTTCAGATGTGCCCGTTCACACCTGAGTGTATCTCCAGAGTATCTCCAAGCTCCAAAACCCTCAGCATCCACAATTCCATGGTTTTCAGATGTGCCTGTTCACACCTGAGTGTATCTCCAAGCTCCAAAACCCTCAGCATCCACAATTCCATGGTATTCAGATGTGCCCGTTCACACCTGAGTGTATCTCCAGTGTATCTCCAAGCTCCAAAACCCTCAGCATCCACAATTCCATGGTTTTCAGATGTGCCTGTTCACACCTGAGTGTATCTCCAGAGTATCTCCAGGCTCCAAAACCCTCAGCATCCACAATTCCATGGTTTCAGATGTGCCTGTTCACACCTGAGTGTATCTCCAGAGTATCTCCAAGCTCCAAAACCCTCAGCATCCACAATTCCATGGTTTTCAGATGTGCCTGTTCACACCTGAGTGTATCTCCAGAGTATCTCCAAGCTCCAAAACCCTCAGCATCCACAATTCCATGGTTTTCAGATGTGCCCGTTCACACCTGAGTGTATCTCCAGAGTATCTCCAAGCTCCAAAACCCTCAGCATCCACAATTCCATGGTTTTCAGATGTGCCCGTTCACACCCGAGTGTATCTCCAGAGTATCTCCAAGCTCCAAAACCCTCAGCATCCACAATTCCATGGTTTTCAGATGTGCCTGTTCACACCTGAGTGTATCTCCAAGCTCCAAAACCCTCAGCATCCACAATTCCATGGTATTCAGATGTGCCCGTTCACACCTGAGTGTATCTCCAGTGTATCTCCAAGCTCCAAAACCCTCAGCATCCACAATTCCATGGTTTTCAGATGTGCCTGTTCACACCTGAGTGTATCTCCAGAGTATCTCCAAGCTCCAAAACCCTCAGCATCCACAATTCCATGGTTTTCAGATGTGCCCGTTCACACCTGAGTGTATCTCCAGAGTATCTCCAAGCTCCAAAACCCTCAGCATCCACAATTCCATGGTTTTCAGATGTGCCTGTTCACACCTGAGTGTAGCATTGTTTGAAAAAATACATGAGCTTCTTGTAGCTACAAGCTTCAGTTGTTTTTTTGGCCACAATAGACTTCAATGGGAGCACCTGAAAAAAACATGGAAAGCTCACATATTGCGTGTTTTTTTTCCCTCAAATAACTTGCTTTCCACTGGCTAAAACAAGTTCAAAAACAGAGCCTGCAAAACGACCAAAGACTCCCAGCTGAAGTGTGAATGCAGGCTTGAGTGAGCGTCAATGTGTGAGTGTCAGGCCCGGGTATACGGGGGTCCCGGAGTTCATGCGTACATCGGACTCCTGGGGGTGTTGGAAGCCATAAAGTTGGACCTGGGGGTGATGATAATTGGTGTCATTTTGCTCTCTGGATTATGGCCGGCATTGTCTTCTGACCTCACAAGTCCTTGACCACATAACTGGGTCTCAGTAAGTCACTATAGATCTCTGCAAATTCTACGTATAGGCAGCCCCTTCACCTGCGGTCACCTCTTTCCGAGTCCTTTTGTGGTCACCGGTATGATTTCCCGGACATGTGCCAGTGTTGACCGGCTGGTAGCCTGAGCCTTGCCAGGAAAGGTATCACTCATATTAAATGTCAGCACATGTCCTCTCCACAACCCTTTTCATTTCACCAGATCCTCGATGGATGACTCGGTAGAAACCACCACTGAATATATGGCTGCCAGGAAGGTTCACGAATGGTGGATTTCAAAGCCTTGAGATGCTTGTAGCTGGATAGGCTGAGAAAGACGAATAGGAAGCCTCTCACCCACTACAGACATTCTACAGCAGCTGTGTATTCATTAAAGCCCCCAAATCTATCCTTGCAGGGCCCCCCATACACATAATACAAGGGTTAGTACTCAATATGTCTAGGGGTGAGACCAAGGGGCAACCAATGGGGTTACTTACCATAACCCCCTCTCCGGCACTGTCCTCTTACCCCTGTAGCTCCACCCTGTGGGCGGTCCCTCAGTAGGCATCATCAGTACAGTGCGGGGCTATAAACCATACATTGGATGTGAATGGGGCGAGCATACATGAGCAGCTTGGAGGAGAGGGCTGCAGTGACCCGGTCCGACCACTAGAGCGAGGCTGCTGTCACAGAGAATGAGGTCACTGATTCCCTGTATTCTGGCACCCCCAGAGTAACCCATGTAGTGCAGGGGGCCCCACGGCAGGTTTTGTGTCCCCGGAGTGGGGTTTTAGTACATCATCATGTGTTTGTATTTCTTATAAATGCAATCAGTGTAAATCCAGGTCACATGTTTGCGTTTGATGCGTGCGCACGTCCTGGATACAGTCCATTCATTTGATGGGGCTGCTGTCCTCATGAGAAATGCAGTGAAGAAGTCCTCAAACCTTGTTTTATAACAGGTCACACGGAACCACGGGGTTTTACACATGAAACCATCACATTTATTGATGCGTGGGGGGGCCATTACCATTAGGAATGAAATGCAGTCCTATGCATCTACCAGAGAGTGGCACATTTTACCTGGAACACGCGTGATCGTGCACCCAACGCATGTGCAGTTCCTTTACAGCAGAGCTCAGATTGGGAAAGGGAGAGGCAGCGTAAAGAGCCAATCAGTTTGCTTGCAGTGTGTATGTGATAACTGGGAACATATGAGTGTGTGGGGAAGGCAGATGTGTTTTATTCTACATTTAGGTGCATTGCAGGCCATGTAGTGCACTCTGCTGTGATTGGTTCATCAGGACAGACGTCAGAGGAGAATGAACAAACTGACCCAATCAGCAGAACATCCCTCCTATGGCGGCCGTACGTGGCTCCATACAACTGATTGGTCAATGTCTGATCTGACTAAAGGATTGAATGGGAAATGTATGAACAGAGACAAAGCCAGCACGGCTGAATAACGAGTGACAGACAGTGACGGGTCGTCTCATTGTGATGGAAAATCACATCTGATTTATATTCTTCTTCATTCATCAAACAATGATCACTGAGGGAGGTTCCTGGCATCTCTGCACACCCTTGTTGATCTACAGGTACAATAATGCCATTGATTCATGCGGTACAATTGATTATTTTCCTTCCCACACAACCAATCAGCTTGGGTCAATGGAAACCTTTCGCTCATCGCTCCGCCATCTTTGTCTGGCTTGATGGCTTTGTTGAATCAGACATTGATCGTTCAGTTTGATCTCACTGTGTATGGGCACTCTAAGATAGTTGCCCCAGAACAAGTGTTCCCATTTGCCCTCTATTCTTGTTCTGGGGCCAACAGTCACATTTTACATTTCCCGTTATCTTCTATTTCACGGCATTTCCCCAGCAAGACTTATTTATTACTGCCACTACATGTCCTTTGTCTGTTAGCCAGCATCATTCAACCCACTTCATCTGAGCCCAGGTCATCCTGGGCTTGCTACCACCTGTGAATAGACACTGAAAGGAGAAGCAGCAGAGTAATGAACTCATCTCATCACTCTGCTCTCTCCTCCTGTCAGCATGCTTCTGTCAGCATATGACCTGATTGGCTCCTTGTATTGTAGGGAGGCCATCAGCCCTGTAAGCTCCCGCTAGAAATGTGATCTGACCTCCCACAGGTAGTCTGTCCTTCCTATATACTGGGGAACCTCTCATTTGTCCATATATACCCAATAAAGGACCGGCTATTAGCACCAGAAGACTGAGCTGATACTCTGCCTGGTGATGATTGTTCATTCATTTTATGTGGAGCTGCTGTGTCCTGATAACTAGAGATGAGCGAATCGAACCAGGCGAACCGGAATTCGATACGAATTGCAGGAAAAATTCGATTTGCGTCGAATCCGAAAATTTGCCTACTTCGGGTGCGCGAATCGAATTTTTCCCGATCAGCCGGCAAAAGTGTCCCTGCAGAGAGCTCCGCTATTTCTGACATTTCTCTGACAGTTCCTTCACATGTACAGCGGTTGAAACATTGTATCTATTAGTTTCCATTTAGGATACAGATGTTTCAACCGCTGTACATGTGAAGGAGCTGTCAGAGAACTGTCAGAAATAGAGGAACTCTGCACATACACTTTTTGCCGGTTTGGAATTCTTATTTTCATCCTACTTCTTCTTCTTCTTCATCCTCATCCTCAGAAGAAGAAGAAGAGGATGAGGATGAAGAAGAAGAAGAAGAAGTAGGATGAAAATAAGAATAATTCCAAGCCGGCAAAAAGTGTATCTGCAGAGCTCCTCTAAGTGTATCTGCAGAATGTCATTTATGGAAACAAATAGATACAATGTTTCAACCGCTGTATGGAGTGAGTGTCCCAGAACTGTCAGAAATAGCCTAAGAAATAGCGGAGCTCTGCAGATACACTTTTTGCCAGCTTGGAATTCTCCTTCTTCTCATCCTTCTTCTTCTTCTCATCCTTCTTCTTCTTCTCATCCTTCTTCTTCTTCTTCTCATCCTTCTCCTTCTTCTCATCCTTCTCCTTCTTCTCATCCTTCTCCTTCTTCTCATCCTTCTTCTTCTTCTCATCCTTCTCCTTCTTCTCATCCTTCTTCTTCTCATCCTTCTCCTTCTTCTCATCCTTCTTCTCATCCTTCTCCTTCTTCTCATCCTTCTCCTTCTTCTCATCCTTCTCCTTCTCCTTCTTCTCATCCTTCTCCTTCTTCTCATCCTTCTCCTTCTTCTCATCCTTCTCCTTCTTCTCATCCTTCTCCTTCTTCTCATCCTTCTTCTTCTCATCCTTCTCCTTCTTCTCATCCTTCTTCTCATCCTTCTCCTTCTTCTCATCCTTCTCCTTCTTCTCATCCTTCTTCTCATCCTTCTCCTTCTTCTCATCCTTCTCCTTCTTCTCATCCTTCTTCTCATCCTTCTCCTTCTTCTCATCCTTCTCCTTCTTCTCATCCTTCTCCTTCTCCTTCTTCTCATCCTTCTCCTTCTTCTCATCCTTCTCCTTCTTCTAATCCTTCTTCTCATCCTTCTCCTTCTTCTCATCCTTCTTCTCATCCTTCTCCTTCTCCTTCCCCCTCTTCTCATCCTTCTCCTTCTTCTCATCCTTCTCCTTCTCCTTCTTCTCATCCTTCTCCTTCTTCTCCTTCTCCTTCTTCTCATCCTTCTCCTTCTTCTCATCCTTCTCCTTCTCCTTCTTCTCATCCTTCTCCTTCTTCTCATCCTTCTTCTCATCCTTCTCCTTCTTCTCATCCTTCTTCTCATCCTTCTTCTCATCCTTCTCCTTCTTCTCATCCTTCTCCTTCTTCTCATCCTTCTTCTCATCCTTCTCCTTCTTCTCATCCTGCTTCTCATCCTTCTCCTTCTTCTCATCCTTCTCCTTCTTCTCGTCCTTCTCCTTCTTCTCATCCTTCTCCTTCTCCTTCTTCTCATCCTTCTCCTTCTCCATCTTCTCATCCTTCTCCTTCTCCATCTTCTCATCCTTCTCCTTCTCCTTCTCCTTCTTCTCATCCTTCTCTTTCTTCTCATCCTTCTCCTTCTTCTCATCCTTCTCCTTCTTCTCATCCTTCTCCTTCTTCTCATCCTTCTCCTTCTCCTTCTTCTCATCCTTCTCCTTCTCCTTCTTCTCATCCTTCTCCTTCTTCTCATCCTTCTCCTTCTCCTTCTTCTCATCCTTCTCCTTCTTCTCATCCTTCTCCTTCTCCTTCTTCTCATCCTTCTCCTTCTCCTTCTCCTTCCTCATCTCCAAGGGCATTTAAATTAAAGGTACAGTGTTCTGCACTAATTTAAAGGCTCTCTGAAGCCTAGAAACCCTTTTTATAAGTTATCTTCGTAGCGAATAAATTCGCATCGAATCGAATTTCTTCCTGAAATTCGCCGAATCAGCCGAATCGAATTTTTGAATACTTCGCTCATCTCTACTGATAACCATCTGAATGATGGCAACTCTTCATATTTACAACTGACACTCTGACCACATTATTAGGGTTTGGTGACATTTGGACTTCTCTTTTATCCTCTTTGATCTCTTCCTCTGGATATACATTTGGACCCCTCTTTTTTTCCACTGTGATGTCCCCCTAGATATACAGACAGACCCCTCTATCCCTGTGATCACCCCCAGAAATACATTTGGACCCCTCTTTTTCACCGCTGTGATCTCCTCCTAGATATACAGACAGACCCCTCTATCCCTGTGATCACCCCCAGAAATACATTTGGACCCCTCTTTTTCTCCGCTGTGATCTCCCCCTAGATATACAGACAGACCCCTCTATCCCTGTGATCACCCCCAGAAATACATTTGGACCCCTCTTTTTATCTGCTGTGATCTCCCCCTAGATATACAGACAGACTACTCTTTTTATCCCCTGTTCCCCCCACCCCCCGGATATACGCTGCTCAAAACAATTAAAGGCAGACTTTGTAATCAGAGTATAGCATAGTCAATGTAACTCCTGGGATATTGATCTGGTCAGGTAAGTAGCAGAGGGGGTTGTTCATCAGTTTCAGCTGCTTTGGTGTTCATCATGATTGGATTCCAGGTTTTGAACTAAGAATGATAATTCTATTTGACACAAGAGATAACGGCCTTAATTTGGACCTGGGATTCCTCAATCATTATCCCACAGTTTTATGACTCCCTCTGTGAGTGTTATTCCCCCCCCCCCCAGTCTTTGCTTTCTTTACTGTGTCTTATCTCTAGTCTTTCTGTTTTTTTATTTGTTTTTTTTCTCATCCCCACATCTCTTCTAACATTCTGCTAAAACTTTGTAATAGTACTGCTTGGACCCTGAATAAGGGGACATACCCAAAAGCTTGTCCTCAAAATTGTATGTTAGTGCAAATAAAAAAAGTATCACGTCAGTACTCAATTGGTGTTAATGAAATTACCAACAGGTGCTTTAGATGGGCAACAGTGAGACAACCCCCAAAACAGGAATGATTTTACAGGTAGAGGCCACTGACATTTTTTCCCTTCTCATCTTTTCTGACTGTTTTTCACTAGTTTGGCATTTGGCTCGGGTCAGTGTCACTACTGGTAGCATGAGGCCATACCTGGACCCTACAGAGGTTGCACAGGCAGTCCAACTCCTCCAGGATGGCACATCAATACATGGCATTGCCAGAAGGTTTGCTGTGTCTCCCAGCACAGAGCATGGAGGAGATTCCAGGAGACAAGAGCACAGAGGAGATTCCAGGAGACAAGAGCATGGAGGAGATTCCAGGAGACAGGCAGTTCCTCTAGGAGAGCTGGACAGGACCATAGAAGGTCCTTAACCCATCAACAGGACCGGTATCTGCTCCTTTGTGCAAGGAGGAACAGGATGAGACCTGCCAGAGCCCTACAAAATGATCTCCAGCAGGCTACTGGTGTGAATGTCTCTGACCAAACAATCAGAAACAGACTTCATGAGGGTGGCCTGAGGGCCCGACATCCTCTAGTGGGCCCTGTGCTCACTGCCCGACACCATAGAGCTGGATTGGCATTTGCCATTGAACCCCAGAATTGGCAGGTCCACCACTGGCGCCCTGTGCTTTTCACAGATGAGAGCAGGCTCACCCTGAGCTCATGTGACAGACATGAAAGGGTCTGGAGAAGCCGTGGAGAACGTTCTGCTGCCTGTGACATGGTTCAGCATGACCGTTTTGTTGGTGGGTCAGTGATGGTCTGGGGAGGCATATCCATGGAGGGACACACAGACCTCTACAGGCTAGACAATGGCACCCTGACTGTCATTAGGTATCGGGATGAAATCCTTGGACCCGTTGCCAGACCCTACACTGGTGCAGTGAGTCCTGGGTTCCTCCTGGTGCAGTGGATCCTGGGTTCCTCCTGGTGCAATGGATCCTGGGTTCCTCCTGGTGCAGGGGGTCCTGGGTTCCTCCTGGTGCAGTGGGTCCTGGGTTCCTCCTGCTGCACTACAATACCCAGCATCATGTGGGGAGAGTATTCAGGCAGTTCCTGGAGGATGAGGGAATTGATACCATTGATTGGCCCACACGCTCACCTGACCTAAATCCAATAGAACACCTCAGGGATGTCATGTTTCGGTCCATCCGACGCCTCCAGGTTGCACCTCAGACTGTCCAGGAGCTCAGTGATGCTGTGATCTAGATCTGGGAGGAAATCCCCTAGGACACCATCCGTGGTCTCATTAGGAACCTCCCCCGATGTTGTCAGGCATGAATACAAGCACATGGGGGTCACACAAACTACTGAGGACATTCTGAGTTGCTGCAATGACATTTCAGCACAATGGTATGACAGGCGGTGCCACCTGTGAGACTCGGCATGTGAAGGTAAAATTGCCGCACTGTGAAGCTAAGCATGGAGGTCACAGCATTGTGTACTCACCCAATCAGCTGCTTTCTTCATTTAGAGGTAGGTGATCAGGGGGCGGGTCTGTGACATCATCCTCTTCTAAGCCCCTCCCATCTGACCGTGCCCATTACTCTCCATGACATGCCGAGCAGAACTTGGTTTTCATGTGATGGGCATTGGGCTGATTTGTGTTCCCCATGGATTGAATTATTAGGTGTAAACCAGGCAGATGGCTTGTTCTGGGGATTGTCAGTGATCACATGTCCTGTTATATGGATTCAATATCCATCACTCAAACAGGGGCACCCACTACCCACCAGGGACTGCAAACCACCAAGGACCTCAGGCTACTATCCCACCTGGGATCGCAAGCCCACCACCCCACCAGGGACCACCAGCCCACCACCCCGCCCTCCGGCGCGCTGTCCCTCTGGTGAAACTCCGGCGACCCAACACCTCCTGATGCCGGGCCCTCATCACCTCCTGAAGCTGTGCACTCAACGCTGGGACTCCAGCACCCCTGACGCCGGGCCTACAACACCTCCAATCACCGCGTCCTACGGCTCGTCCAGCCGCCGCACCACAGTGCCCACCGATGCCGTGCCACAACACCCATGAACGCCGGCCTACAGCACCCACAGACTGCAACCAGCCAGCTGCGGCCCCAGCCGCCCACCACTCCCTCTCCCCTCCTACGATTGGACACTGATGAACTCCGTCATGGCATAACAGACTCTCCCCATCCTCACGTCCTCCCGTTCCCATGCCACCTTCCTCACCCTCCTCCTTCTCTTAACTGCTGGTGACATCTCCCCGAACCCTGGCCCTCCATCTCCCCACTCCCCTTCCCGGCACCCCCCTACTCACACCAACCACCGCAACCCCCTCAATCTCATATCTGCCCCCCTCCTCCCCACATCCACCCCTCCCTTCTCGGTTGCACTCCTGAACGCCCGTTCGGTTTGCAACAAGCTCTCCTCCATCCACAACCTCTTTATCTCCCACTCCCTCACCCTCCTAGCGGTCACCGAAACCTGGATCCAAGCCACCGACTCCACCTCCCCTGCTGCCCTCTCCTATGGAGGCCTCGTCTGGACCCATTCACCTAGACTGAGCGGAGGCAGAGGGGTCGGTATGCTCCTACCACCGCTGAGCACCTTCCAGGTCCTCCCTAACCCCCCCTCCCTATCCTTCTCCTCCTTTGAGGCCCACTGCATCCGGCTCTTCTCTCCCACCCCCCCTAAGGATTGCGGTAATCTATCAGCCTCCTGGTTCCGCATCCCCCTTCCTAGACGACTTTGCCGCCTGGCTTCCCTTCTTCCTCTCTGAGCTACCGGCCATCATCCTAGGCGACTTCAATATCCCGATCAACGCCAACAGCCCAGCGACTTCCCAACTCCTCCTTCTAACCTCCTCCTTCGCGCTCACACAGCACACTCAGTCCTCCACCCACTCCAACGGAAACACCCTGGACCTCATTTTCTCCCACCTCTGCACCCCCCACGACTTCACTAATTCCCCCTTCCCCCTCTCTGACCATCACCTCCTCACATTCTCCATCTCCCCCTCCCTCAACTCCCCCCCGAAGCGTCTAACCATCACCCGCAACCTCCTGACCCATCTCCACCCAGCAGCTGACCGTCTGTATGACAGTATCCTCCCTCTGTCATGCCCTGACCTGGCCACTACTGCATACAACGACTCACTGTCAGCTGCCCTCGACTCCCTGGCACCCCTAACCACGCGTAACATTAGACCCCGACCGCTTCAACCCTGGCAAAATGACCACACAAAATGCCTCAAACGATGCAGTCGCGCGCTGGAGCGCTTATGGCGCAAAACCAGATCCCCTCACGCGTTCTTCCTCTATAAAGCCGCCTACCTCGCCTACACCACCTCCCTCCACGCCGCCAAGCAAGCCTATTTCATAACCCTTATCAACACCCTCTCCACCTGTCCTCACCGGCTCTTCTCTACTTTCAAATCCCTGCTCTCTCCCCCCCCCCCACCGAGCACCTCACTCACCGCCCACGAGATTGCCAATCACTTCCAAAACAAGATTGACGCAATCCGTAAGGACATTGTCAACTTGCAATCCACCTCTCCACCCAGCCTCCCGCCCTCCTTCAACCCCTCAACCCTCCCCTCCCCTGACCTCATAGCCGCACTACCCCCCACTATACCTAATGCCCCGCACATCATCACCTCCCCAACACTCAGCTCCCTCAGCCCAACTACCTCTGAGGAGGTCTCTAAGGTCTTCACTGAAGCCCTCCCTACCACCTGCCCCCTGGACCCTGTCCCCTCACAGCTCCTCCATTCACCCCCCTTCCATCATTCGCTCCCTCACTCACATCTTCAATCTCTCCCTCTCCACTGGCACCTTCCCCTCCCTTCTAAAGCACGCACACATCACCCCCATACTCAAAAAACCCTCCCTTGACCCCACCAACCTTAACAACCTTAGACCCATCTCCTTGTTGCCCTTCACTTCCAAGCTCCTTGAGCGACTGGCCTACAATCGCCTAAGCGCCCACCTCACTGATAACAACCTCCTTGACCCCCTACAGTCCAGCTTCCGTCCCTTGCACTGCCACCGAAACCGCCCTACTTAAAATCACCAATGACCTGCTAACCGCCAAAGCCAATGGCCACTATTCTATCCTTCTGCTCCTCAACCTCTCCGTGGCCTTCGACACTGTTGACCACCCTCTCCTCCTTGCCAAACTGCACTCCCTTGGCATCAAGGACGCTGCTCTCTCCTGGTTCTCCTCCTACCTTTCCCAACGCTCCTTCAGCGTCACCTACAACACTGCCACCTCCCCCTCCCTCCCCCAAGGCTCTGTGCTTGGGCCCCTCCTCTTCTCCATCTATACCTCCTCCCTTGGCAAACTTATTCACTCCCACGGCTTCAATTACCACCTCTATGCCGACGACACCCACATTTACCTCTCCACCCCCCACCTCACCCCCTCACTCTCTGCCCGCATCGCCCACCTCCTAAACGACATATCAGACTGGATGTCGCTCCATTTCCTCAAACTTAACCTATCCAAAACCGAGCTCCTGGTCTTCCCCCCCACCCCGTGCCCCCCCCCCCCCATCTTCTCCATCACTACTAACAACGCCACCATCACTCCCACCCCACACGCCAAAGTCCTGGGTGTCACCCTGGACTCCCACCTCTCCTTCCTACCCCACATCCAACTGCTATCTAGATCATGCAGACTCCACCTCCGCAACATCTCCAAGATACGCACATTCCTCACCCCAGACACCACCAAACAACTCGTACACTCCCTCATCATCTCACGCCTGGACTACTGCAACTCCCTCCTCACTGGCCTACCCAAACGAACGCTATCCCCACTCCAGTCTATCCTGAACTCAGCGGCAAGACTCATCCACCTCACCAACCGCTCCACATCTGCCTCCCCCCTCTGCCAATCCCTTCATTGGCTCCCGATTGCCCAACGCATCAAGTTCAAGCTGCTAACCCTGACCTACAAGGCCATTCACAACGCCGCCCCAAACTACATAACTGACCTGATACCCAAATACTACCCTACCCGTGCCCTCCGCTCCTCACAGGACCTCCTGCTCTCTAGCTCCCTGGTCTCCTCCTCCCACGCCCAATTGCAGGACTTCTCCAGAATAAGTATAAATCAGCACACGTATATATATAAAATCCTCAGAAATCCCTTAAAGTCATATCAATATATGCCTGTCATATCAATACTCACTGCCCTCGACTCCCTGGCACCCCTAACCACGCGTAACATTAGACCCCGACCGCTTCAACCCTGGCAAAATGACCACACAAAATGCCTCAAACGATGCAGTCGCGCGCTGGAGCGCTTATGGCGCAAAACCAGATCCCCTCACACGTTCTTCCTCTATATATAGATCCCCTCACACGTTCTTCCTCTATATATAGATCCCCTCCCACGGCTTCAACTACCATCTCTATGCTGATGACACTCAAATTTACCTCTCCACCCCTCACCTCACCCCCACATTCTCCGCCCGCATCACTCACCTCCTAAACGACATCTCTGACTGGATGTCGCTCCATTTCCTCAAACTCAACCTCTCCAAAACCGAGCTTCTCGTCTTCCCTCCTGCCCGCGCCCCCCCCCCATCCTATCCATCACTACTAACATCACCACCATCAATCCCGCCCCGCAAGCCAAAGTCCTTGGGGTCATTCTGGACTCTAACCTCTCCTTCCAACCTCATGTCAAATCACTGACAAACACATGCAGGCTCCACCTCCGCAATATCGCCAAAATACGCACCTTCCTTACCCCAGACACCACTAAACTACTCGTACACTCCCTGATTATCTCACGCCTTGACTACTGCAACTCCCTCCTCACCGGCCTACCCCAGTGCAAACTCTCCCCGCTTCAGACCATCCTGAACTCAGCTGCCAGACTCATCCACCTCACCAGCCGCTCCACCTCTGCCACCCCCCTCTGCCTCTCCCTCCACTGGCTCCCTATCGCCCAACGCATCAAATTCAAACTACTCACTCTGACCTACAAAGCCATTCACAACACTGCCCCTAACTACCTCACCGACCTGATTCCCAAGTACCACCCTACCCGTACCCTTCGCTCTTCACAGGACCTCCTATCTTGCTCCCTGGTCTCCTCCTCACACGCACGTCTGCAAGACTTCTCCAGGTCCTCCCCCATTCTCTGGAACTCACTACCCCAATCCATCAGACTGTCACCTTCCCTCCTCACCTTCAGGCGCTCCCTGAAAACCCACCTCTTCAGGGAAGCCTACCCCACCCTCACCTAACTGCTGCTCTCCTTCATTCCTCCTACCACTCCATCCCCCACAGCCACTTCCTCCTGTACCACTACCCCCTCCCTCCCAGATTGTAAGCTCGAAAGAGTAGGGCCCTCTTACCCCTCGTGTGCTGTTCGTAGCTGCTGTAATGTTTCATGTATTGTCCCCCCCTCTATTGTACAGCGCTGAGCAAACCCTTTGGCGCTATATAAACTCAATGTAATGTAATGTAATGTAATGTAATATCCTTCCCCTGAAGTACTAATAAAACATATATTCATTGACTTAAACCCAAAAACCCACAATTATAGTGAAAAATCAAGACCCAAAGAGATTACCCAAAAATAAAAAATATAAAAAATATATATAAAAGAACAAAAATAAAATAAAGTCCCAATATGCAAAGTGTCCAAATAATGTGTCCAAACAAAGATCAATTTCTTGATAGGAAGACGCTTCCTACTCCACTGAAGAAGATGCAAATCAATCACAGGTGCTCTTCAAATACCTCAAAAAACAAAATCTCAACATAGTATATTACCTTTTAAATCCCAGAACTAAAGTGCCACACGTGTATCATGCAAAAAAACACTCCAGTGTCACAGCACTCATGTGAAAAAAAAAAAAATATTGATAAATATCACTGCAAACTATATATAAAGTGCATAATTACCCTAAAACAAACAGATTCCAGCTTGTAATCAACCACATATGTACAGAGTGTCCTTAGATTGGTATCCTCTTGTTCCTCAGGACCTCACAAACAGACCAGGAATCAGTATGTGAATTATAATCATATATAAAATTTATTGTAGACACTTACATATAAAAACGATAAGATCAGCAAGACAGCATCCAACTCCTCATGCCCAGTATACGATCCCCTTTCCATGTGTAGAGGGTCTCCCGATCACCAGGTAATTCCCCCTTGCTACTCCTATCCAGCACTATCACTTTGTAGCTCTGGGGGACACCTGAAGTGCACCGTTACTCTCCAGACCTCCAACACACAGGGATTCCAGAATCCAAAATGGCTGCCGCAGCACTTCCGGGAACGTCACGTGCCCTGGACGCGTTTCGTCTCTTCCGGACTTTGTCAACAAGGACTTTGTTTGCAGTGATATTTATTAATATTTTTTTTTTTTCACATGAGTGCTGTGACACTGGAGTGTTTTTTTTGCATGATACACGTGTGGCACTTTAGTTCTGGGATTTAAAAGGTAATATACTATGTTGAGATTTTGTTTTTTGAGGACTTCTCCAGGCCTTCCCCCATCCTCTGGAACTCTCCACCCCAATCCATGAGACTGTGGCCTACCCTCCTCTTCAGGGAAGCCTACCCCACCCTCACCTAACACCCGACCTCACCTAAGAACTAACCTCCTCCACTCCTCCCACCACTCCATCCCCCACAGCCATCTCCTCCTGTACCACCTTCCCCTCCCTCCTAGATTGTAAGCTCGAAAGAGCAGGGCCCTCGAACCCCTCGTGTAGTGTATTGTCACTTTCTTGTCTCATGTTCTGTCCCCCCGCTACTGTACAGCGCTGAGCATACCCTTTGCTGCTATATAAATACTGTATAATAATAATAATCCTAACAGGCGTCTTTCATTTTTCAGGATGTCAGTAAAAACATGTCCTCCGTCAGTAAATGTTCATGTTGTGTCAGTAATAAAAGTCACGGAGGGTTGGGAACCCTGCAAGGGGGGCAGAGATATGTGACTGCCTAGTCCAGCCTTTCTCAGCCAGGGTTCCTCCAAAGGGTTCTAGGGCTTCCTTGTCACTTCATTGGGCTGTATATGGAAGTGTCACCGACCAGCCGTTTCTGGATACACAACGTAGTCATCATTGCACTCACACAGGATTTTGTTTTCATTCAATACATTTTTTATTGTAATTTCACTTTCAACAAGATTACAAAAATAATCAGGAAATAGTAAAGGCAGAAATCTGATTGGTCAGGAAGATCCCTTGTCTGGAATGTGGGGGCGGAGTCATTATTATTGGTGTACAATACAATACGCAACGTGTTCCATTATTATAACAAAGTATTGTAGAAAAGATCCCAACATAGAAAATGGGGGAAAGGAGGAAATAAAGGCGGATATGAAGGGGAATCTGTGTACGGGGAACACCTTAACAATCACCACCATTTTATTCTCCAGGGCCTCTGATGTCACAGAATAGATGTTTGGGGGTTTATCTCATCTTCAGGACCAAAATCTGCATTTTCCCATGTGTGCAAAATCATGCAGAAACAGCTCTGGCAGTGAGAGGGTTAATGTGGGCTAGATGGGATCCCTCTGCTGGGGTGACATTAGAGCTCCCCCTAGCTGCAGCCTGGTAATAACATTGCCCTCCATCTATTGGACATAATGGGGGATTTTTCCTGAAATACGGCAATCAATAACAGCAGCACAATACCACATTATGGCCACTAGATGGAGCCAAAGGAATCAGAGTGTGAAATAAAGTATGCCCAATATTCGTCATGGCCGGGCGAATGTCACTCACATTCCTTCTAACTTTTTTTTTTTTTTTACTAAACCTCTAAGTGTTTGTGAAAGCTTCCACCATAAATATACTCAGCCAATGAAAGGCGATGACTCCATATTTATTACAGGTACTTCTATAGCACTGTCCATTTATACATAAATTGTTCATTCCCATCAGTCCCCGCCCCCGAGGAGCGTACAATCTAAGGTCCCTAACTCACATTCATCTATACACATACTAGGGGACAATATAGACAGGAGCCAATAAACCTATCAGCATGTCTTTGGCATGTGGGAAGAAACCAGTGTACCTGGAGGAGACCCACGCAGGCACAGGGAGAACATGCAAACTCCAGGCAGGTGGTGCCATGGTTGGGATTCAAACCAATGACCCGAGTACTGCCAGGCAGAAGGGCTAACCACTGAGCTGCTATCAATAGCCAACCCGCTGCCACACTTCATCCGTGTCTTTGGGGGCCTCTCATCTCCTTATGGACTGTTTCTTCCATGAAGAAGATCATCCATGGAGTATATCTGAGGTGTATATCAGGGTGTGTTTCTTCCTCACATGAGAGCTGGGATGTCCAGCAACATTCATCTAGAAGACATTTCCCGCACTCAAGGCACTAATACACCTCCAGGGTTGTGTAGGACCCCTGATGTAAAGGAAGACAGGACTTCAGTGAGGAACATTTCCCTCACTCAGGACAGGAAAGTGGCTTCACACCTGTGTGAGATCTCTGATGTTTGGAAAGATTGGACTTCTGCGAAAAACATTTCCCGCACTCAGGACAGGAAAGTGGCTTCTCCCCAGTGTGAAATCTCTGATGTCTGTCAAGGTGGTACTTCTGCGAAAAGCATTTTCCGCACTCAAGACAGGAATATGGCCTCTCCCCCGTATGAGATCTCTGATGTTTGTAAAGATTGGACTTCACTGAAAAACATTTCCCACACTCAGGACAGGAATATGGCTTCTCTCCCGTGTGAGATCTCTGATGTGTGTAAAGATAGGATTTCTGTGAAAAACATTTCCCACACTCAGGAACAGGAATATGGCTTCTCACCTGTGTGAGATCTCTGATGAATACAAAGACTGGACTTATCAGAAAAACATTTCCCGCACTCAGAACAGGAAAGTGGCTTCTCCCCTGTGTGAGATCTCTGATGCCTGTACACATGGAACCTCATTGAAAAACATTTCCCGCACTCAGGACAGGCATATGGCTTCTCCCCTGTGTGAAATCTCTGATGTCTGTAAAGACTGTACTTGTTTGAAAAACATTTCCCACACTCTGCACAGAAATATGGCTTTTCCCCTGTGTGAGATCTCTGATGTCTGTAAAGATCAGACTTCTCTGAGAAACATTTTCTACACTTAGGACAGATATAAGATCTTTTCACTGTGTGAGATCTTTGATGCTTAACAAGATCTGATTTTGCTACAAAACATTTCCCACACTCAGAACAAGAAAACGTCTTCTCCCCCTTGTGAGATCTCTGATGTCTGGAAAGATTGTACTTCTGTGAAAAACATTTCCCGCACTCAGGACAGGAATGTGGCTTCTCTCCTGTGTGAGATATTTTATGCTCATTAAGACGACATTTAAAACGGAAACATTTCCCGCACTCAGGACAGGAATACGGCTTTTCCCCCGTGTGAGATATTTTATGCACCTTAAGCTTGTATTCAGAGTGGAAACCTTTCCCGCACTCAGTACAGGAGAAGCTCTGAGAAGCTGTTGGAAGGCCAGCCCGGTCCCGCACAGTCTGAGGTTCCTCAGGATACGAGGAATCTGATGGTCCATCTACACTGGGTGGTGCCGGATGGACATTGGAGGGAGCCGGGTTTTCTCCTGGACTATACTGTGTGATGTCCTCATCTTCTACTTTCCAGTCTGGAGACAAAGTGAGACAATCCTCTGAGGTTTTCCTCATCTCCCGGCCATGGACTAAAATACAAAGACAAAGAGGATTACTAGACAGGAGCTGATTGGTTCCCCCAAACCAGGACTCCGCCCACATCAGGCAGCTTGGTCTCTGAGGAGCTTAGAATTCCACCCACAAGGGAACTAGGAAATGGCTCCCCTGATCTCCTACCAGGTCATTTCTTTATTCATGGACCTTAGTCAGAGAGTGAGGAAACAACCAGAACTGTCTTTTATAGGAGGGACAGTGATGAGGGGATTATAGGACGAGGGTCCCCACCCCCTCTATCACTCATCGCCATCTTCCCAACACAAGAAGTACTGCACTTCCTTATTTACTCCATGATTTAGTCATGAAGAACAGCGGGGCTGAGCCCCACCAGAGGTCAGAGAGTGAGGATGGGGGGGGGAACAACCAAGATGAAGACTGGACTGATCCTGAAGACCACCATCATTGGGGTATTGGCTCCTCCCTCATTATCACTTTCTGTTTAAGGGTCCAAAGTTGGAGGATGTTATCACATTATTATCACCATGTAAAAGTCTGTGCTCCAATCACATCATCCGATATAAAATGTCCAGCTGGGAGGAAATGGGTGGAAAATAATTAAGGCCTAAAGTGAAGGAAATGTGTATTTGCTCCCCGGCTGATGCTGAATGTTCGCCCCTCACACAGAAATGATCGGTCTAACAATGGAATGTTCGCCCCTCACACAGAAACGATCGGTCTAACAATGGAATGTTCGCCCCTCACACAGAAATGATCGGTCTAACAATGGAATGTTCGGTGTAACACTGAGAGACAGAATACAACAACAAATTCAGCAGAAATGCGTCTAACAAATGATGACTGATCTGCATGTTCATGAGGGAAAGAAGGATTTGATCCCCTTCACAAAACATGACTTAGTACTTGGTGGCCAATCCCTTGTTGGCAATCACAGAGGTCAGACATTTCCTGGAGTTGGCCCCCAGGTTCGCACACATCTCAGGAGGGATTTTGGCCCACTCCTCTTGGCAGATCCTCTCCAAGTCATTAAGGTTTGGTGGCTGATGTTTGACAACTTGAACTTTCAGCTCCCTCCACAGATTTTCAATCGGATGAAGGTCTGGAGACTGGCTAGGCCACTCCAGGACCTTAATGTGCTTCTTCTTGAGCCGCTCCTTTGTTGCCTTGGCCGTGTGTTTTGGGTCATTGTCATGCTGGAACACCCATCCACCACCCATGTTCAATGCCTTGGCTGAGGGAAGAAGGTTCTCACCCAAGATTTGAGGGTACATTGCCCCGTCCATCATCCCTTTGATGCGGTGCAGTTGTCCTGTCCCCTTAGCAGAAAAACACCCCCAAAGCAGAATGTTTCCACCATCATGTTTCACAGTTGGGATGGTGTTCTTGGGGTCATAGGCAGCATTCCTCCTTCTTCAAACACAGCGAGTTAAGTTGATGACAAAGAGCTGGATGTTGGTCTCCTCTGACCACAACACTTCCCACCAGTCCTCCTCTGCATCATTCAGATGTTCAGTGGCAGACTTCAGACTGGCCTGGACATGTGCTTTCCTGAGCAGAGGGACCTTGCGGGCACTGCAGGATTTCAGTCCTTGTCGGCGTAGTGTGTTACCAATTGTTTTCTTGGTGACTGTGGTCCCAGCTGCCTGGAGATCATTGACAAGATCCTCACGTGTAGTTCTGGGATGATTCCTCACTGTTCTCATGATCATTGACACTCCACGAGGTGAGATCTTGCATGGTGCACCAGACCTAGGGAGACTGACACTTGTTTTGTGTTTCTTCCATTTGTGAATGATTGCACCAACTGTTGTCACCTTCTCACCAAGCTGCTTGGCCATAGTTTGGTAGCCCAGTCCAGCCTTGTGTAGGTCTACCATCTTGTCCCTGACATCCTTGGACAGCTCTTTGGTCTTTGCCATGGTGGAGAGTTTGGAATCTGATGGTTTGATGGCTCCTGTGGACAGGTGTCTTTATACAGATAACACAATGAGATTAGCAGCACTCCCTTTAAGAGACTGCTTCTAATCTCAGCTTGTTACCTGTATGAGAGACACCTGGTAGCCAGAAATCCTGCTGAATGATAGGGGATCAAATTCTTCTTTCCCTCATGAACATGCAGATCCGTCATCATTTGTTAGACGCATTTCTGCTGAATTTGTTGTTGTATTCTGTCTCTCAGTGTTACACCGAACATTCCATTGTTAGACCGATCATTTCTGTGTGAGGGGCGAACATTCCAATGTTAGACCGATCATTTCTGTGTGAGGGGCGAACATTCAGCATCAGCCGGGGAGCAAATATGCATTTCCTTCACTGTATGTAATGTACAACTTATCATATAGGATACAAAAGTTAGGACTAAACAGTATTAGTTTTATTTTTTAGGATTTCTTCTATATTCATCTGGTGATCTAGCCAGTAAATCTGTTTTATAAAAACTCTACAGCAGAATGTATCAGTTCCAGGGATGAGGCAGACCACTTACCACTGACAGGGGGCTTACAATGATCAGCTTTTATTTATTCATGTAAAACTTTTATCCCAAAAGGAAAAAATCCTGTTTGATGAAACTGAGTATGAAGTGTGAGCTGGAGTTTGTCTTCAATTAGTTACTGTTTTTAAATCTGCTAACACTCCCCTCCCCGCAGACTGACTGCTGCTGTCTCCACAGTGGGGGCGCTGTGATAGGGGGTGTGTGTTTTACTGGCCAGATCACCAGGTGAAAACAGGGAAAAAAGCCAAAGAAAAGGAATGCAGCCGCCACACCCAATGATTGGTAAGCTGCAATATGGGACATTTGTGGTTTAATATCCCTTTAGTTTGGTTGGTGAAATCTCATCCTATGTCCAGTGATAGCAGTGACATCTACTGGCCACAGTGAGACATCACAAGACAACCTAAACTTAGGGAGAAACCAAGTGAAGAACTATACAATCAGCCTGAGCCAAGTACAGCCCAGCCACAAACTAAACCCACATAGTACCTCTATTCAGGACAAGGGGGCCACACTAATAAATAGTGTAAGGATCACATCAAATTGGTGTTTAGTAATCAGAGATCACTTACAGGGGTTGTAACCCTCAGACATGGAATATGAACAAACATATCCCTCTACAGTGTGTACTTGTCTCACTCCAGAGCAATAAGAGCCATTTCTGTCTGCTGTCTCCTTCCTCTGCGATCAGCAGCTGAGTCACTTCTGACAAGTCTTCCTGACACCAAGAGAAGAAATGTGAAAGGGGAGAAGCTCCAGCACACAGCCTGTGATTGACAGCCTCAGCTCTGTTCCTGTGTGAAAGGGGTGTGTACCTTCCCTCCAATCATCTTTCAGAGCTCACCTCACTGAGCTCTGCAGAATGTGACTTTATCTCTCTGTCTCTTTTTTCTGACTTCTCAGACAAGCTGTTTACATTCTGGGCTTTGAACAGTTGTAGAGAAGATTGCTACAGATAAAAAGGTGCAACATACGTAGGATTTGTTTTATCTCTGTGTATCACCTGAGGCCAGTCACTGCACTGGGTATATGGAGGGATTACAACCACTTTAAATGACAGGAGCTGATTGGTTCCCCCAAACCAGGACTCCGCCCACATCAGGCAGCTTGGTCTCTGAGGAGCTTACAATTCCACCCTCAAGGGAACTAGGAAATGGCTCCTCTGATCTCCTACCAGGTCATTTCTTTATTCATGGACCTTAGTCAGAGAGTGAGGAAACAACCAGAACGGTCTTTTATAGGAGGGACAGTGATGAGGGGATTATAGGACGAGGGTCCCCACCCCCTCTATCACTCATCGCCATCTTCCCAACACAAGAAGTACTGCACTTCCTTATTTAGTCCATGATTTAGTCATGAAGAACAGCGGGGCTGAGCCCCACCAGAGGTCAGAGAGTGAGGATGGGGGGAGAACAACCAAAATGAAGAATGGACTGCAGGGGTCAAGAGTATGTAATGTACAACATAGAGTATATAGTGCAGGGGTCAGGAGTATGTAATGTGCAATATGAGTACTGACCCCTGCACTGTATAATTTATAATATTTGTATTCAGTAATCAGTGGAAGATTAAATGTTTACTGTAGACAAGTTGCAGAGATCCCACACCGCTGCCTCCCATCTCCTGAGACTGCACTCAGTGACTTGGGTCTGAGACACTACAGACATATCCCTCCACCCGGCACAGCCAGCAGACCACAGAGCAAGGAACCCTGGGAGAATTGTACGGTCAGAGATCTTACTAGACCCGGACATGGGGAAGAAGTACCAAATCACACACCCCAGGTGCCTAGGTCTAGTAACACTTATGGTGAAAATGAAACTTTTGCTGCCAGCTGAACCCCAGAACCTCCATAAATCCAGTCTAGATACATAAATTGTGTCTGCAGCACAGAGAAGGAAGATTATCCGAGAGAAATCCAGGAATACAGGACGGGGAACACAGCTCAGGAAAGTGACCAGGGGATTACAGGCTGATATCACCCAGTCCCCGCCCTACTCTGGACCAATCAGTGAGCAGTATGGGTGGAGGAATGGATTTAGTGTTCATGACCCACCTGTGCTGATCTCTGTAGGAGTGTCCTCCTCTATAAATGCAAGTATATGATCCAAACGCACACGTTCCTGCGTTAAAAAATGGCTGTGTGTATGAGTGGGTGCTGCAGTGACCGTCGGCTGGAACCGAACAAAATCAGCAAGGAAAAAATGTCACCAGCACACCGAGGATCACCAATATGGGTCCAAAGGTTTTAATAAACCATCACATAGTTACAGCAAGGCAACGTTTCGGAGTCTCGCAGGACCCCTTCATCAGGCATGTGACAAATCGTGATAGAAACTGGAGAACTATTTAAAAAAAACCATCCACCAATCAGAGTGAAGTGAAATGAGCTTGGCCCCACCCCATGATGTCATGTTCCCTCCAAAAATGTATTCAAATCAATGTAAACAGAAACAATACAAACTGCAAAAATAAATAAACAATAATCAGATGTACATAAACTGCATTCCTGGGGATATAAACATTGTGGTCACATGTGTATCATGGTACTCCCCGGATTGTAATAAAGGTGTCAGCTGAAAGCAGCGCTGGGTTCTGGAATCAACAACCAGCAGCATATATGTCCATGACAGAAGATAAAGACTGTTACCTAGAAATATGGGAGGGTTGTCTCCGATTGCCAAGTTAGCTGCAATGGGGACACACCTACAGTGGTCCTATTAGTGCAGCGGCCGACAGTTTCATAGCGACGCATGTCACCTGCATGCACCATGAGAGTTTACTACTCACACATGCGCTCAAAGACATTCCTGCACCGGTCGCCATCATCATGGAAACCCATGATGTTGGCGCCGGGAAGGACAAGGCGGAGGCAAATCGCCGGCGTCATAGAAACATATGGCGCCGACGCCACACAAACCAATGGGTGGGCGGGGTTGCAGAGATGAGCTGTGAAGAAAAAAGAACACAAAGAAAACAGATTGAGGGCTAGTTCACACCACATGCATTTCAGTTACTTTTCATCTGCATCCAAAGATAAAGTAGTATACTATACATGGTTGCCAATGTCATAGTTCACATCAGTGTTCGTAGTTCCAGTGCGTTCCAGCTGCAGATAAAAAGCAGAACAAGCCGCATCTCACTCGTACAGAGTTGCACTAGAATACTGCAAAACGCATCAAAGCGCACCGGAGTGCACCAAAAATATGCCAATTACACATATCCCCATCTCAAATGAAAAAAGAGAGGGGAAACAAATGGACTAGAATGTATAAAAAATACTTTGGAATGCATAACAAACGCACAAGATATGCCAAAAACCGTGTCAAAACGCACAGGCAAAGACGCATCTGGAACGCATCTCGACTACGTATTCATAGTGCGAACCAGCCCTGAGAATGATGATAATCAGTCCATGAATGGAGCTGGGGAAAAGTGAAAGAGAAGGGAGTGATAAAATGGAAAAGAGGCAAAAAAAAAAAAAAAAAAAAAAAAAAAAAAAAAAAAAAAAAGGAATGTAAAGGGGTGACACAGCTCACCTACTTGCAAGAAGAAAGAGAGAGACCACTGTGAATAGTGCAAATGTGAAAAATCTAAACCAAAAGTTATCTACAAAACTATATACACTTCAATCATGAGGAATCATTATAACCAAAGTTCATCTGCGATCCAAAAAGCACAAATATGATGTGTTAGTATTAAGTCCCCTCGGTTGTGTTGTGTCAAGGGTATGGATCCAATAAGCTTCACGACGGAGGAGGAAGTTGTCACGATCTCCTCCTCTCGCCAATCGACTGACGTGTTCAATGATCATGCCCCTCAATTCATGTACCTGGTGTCCTGCCGAAATAAAATGGACCGCTACGGGTTTACTCAAATCAATGGGTTCACCTTTGGTACTCTTGACTAGAGCTGTCCTAATGTCACTCCTATGTTTCTGAAATCTTCGCTTAAAGGGACCTTTTGTTTTGCCCACATAAACTAGTGAGCATGGGCATTTCAGAATATAAACGCAGTGATCCGTGTTACAGTTCAGGTAACCCTGTATCTGGTAACGTTTCCCACTGTGGGGATGTGTGAAATATTCCCCACAGATCAATGAGTTGCATACATTACAATTGTAACACTTATAGCAACCCTGTCTTTCTGAGAACTTAAATACTGCCTTAGCGTATTTGGTCCTAGGGTCCGCTTGAACTAATAAGTCACGTAGGGATCTACCTCGCTTATGCGCCATCAATGGTGGATTCTTTAAGTTGGGTGATAGAGTGTCATCAGCTCTAAGGATGTTCATGTTATGCATGACCGCTTGTTTAATACGCTCAGATGCCTGATTGAAGCCGTGTATAAAGAGCGGCCTGTTGACTGCCCTAGGGCTGCCTTCAGAATCTGCCATAGCTCTGGCTAATGCCTGATCAAGTACTCGAGTAGGATAACCTCTTTCCACAAATTTTCTATACATGGCCTCAAGTTGTTCTCTCCTGTCACTCATACAGGAACAAATGCGTAACACCCTCTTGAACTGTGAGATAGGCAGGCTATCACGGAGATGCTTGGGATGTGCACTCTGGTAATGTAGTAGGGTGTTCTTGTCCGTTGGTTTTGAGAACACAGATGTCTGGAGTGTACCCTGATTGTTAGTGATCCTCACATCAAGATATGTAATGCTGTTGGGGGATATCTCGGGGTTGAAAATGATACCAGGAAAGATGCCATTAAGCTGGTCAACAAACTCATAAAAAATAGATGTTTCCCCTTTCCAGATAAGGAAGATATCATCTATATATCTTAGCCAGCATTTGACATGATCAATGAACAAAGGCATGACATAAATGTTGTGCTCCTCCATATACCCAACAAACAGATTTGCAAAGGAGGGGGCAGCAGAACTGCCCATGGCAGTGCCGCGTATTTGGGCATAGATGGTCCCCTCAAATGCAAAAAAATTGCTTTCAAGTACAAAACGTAAACAATCAATAAGATATTCACATGGGAGATTCTGGGCATTTGATCCGGACCAGAAATGTCTAACCGCCACCAAACCTGCTTCATTAGGTATACTTGTATACAAGGACGAAATGTCCATTGTTGCTAATTTCCAATTTTCATCAAATGCCGAGAATCCCCCAAGTTTATCCAAAAAATCCCCTGTGTCCCTGACATATGCCGGCAGGTTCTGAACCAATGGTTGAAGATGGAAGTCCAGTAGCTGAGCCAAAGGTTGAGTGATTGACCCTGTGCCAGAAACAATTGGCCTAAATTTTAAAGGGTTTGTGCCCTTGTGGATTTTAGGTAACCCATATATCACAGGTAGTCTTGGATGGTCATCGATCAAGAATTCAGCTGTCTCATTAGAGATCCAACCGTTGGCTTGGCCAATGTTGATGAGAGAATTCAAAGTATTCATGATGCCTTGAGTAGGATCCACAGTAAGTTGTAGGTAACTGTTAGTATCAGCTAACATTGATAACATGCCCTCCCTATAGTTTTTATAATCCATGATCACAATAGCACCGCCCTTATCCGCGGGCTTGATGATAATATTTTTATCATCCCTGAGTGTCCTTAGGGCTTTCAATTCCTCAGGGCTAAGATTAGTGCATCTCCTCATGGGCATGTCAGAGAGAACATCGTGTTTCAAAGTGCGTATGTAGCAATCAATGGATTGGTATTGTCCAGGGGGCATGAATTTGCTTTTAAGTTTGAACGAATGACCTGTGGACAAAGGCATAGTTCGTGGTTGTGTATAAAAGAACTGTTTGATTTTCAATGCCCTCTCAAACTTGAACATTTCAATTTCAAAACTGAAGTCATTAAACCGTGACACAGGACAGAATGACAGACCTTTAGATAAGAGACAAGACTCACCCTTTGTGATGTGTCGGGATGATAGATTAACTACCGGACTGGTCTGCCCGTGCGTTGGCGGTTGCTGCGTGTTTGGTATCCGCGACCTCTTATTGCCCCTCCTGGTTCTGCGCCGTCTCCGACCCTTTGAAAAAGGGGTGTGCTACTATCAGCAACAAGGGCTGTGGAGCGACCAGATGTGCCGACTTCGCTGTCCGTAGAAGGATTCTCGGTTAGTCGCTCACTCTCAGACGAAATCTGGGGGCTTCCTTTTGTTGGCTTCTTTTCTTCTTTGGACCCATATTGGTGATCCTCGGTGTGCTGGTGACATTTTTTCCTCCTCTATAAATGTCCCCGTTATTCCATCCTCCTCCATAGACTGCTGATCATCCCTCACATACGCCTCTTCTTCTTCTGCTTTCACCTCAAATTCTATATCGATTGGATCTCCACTCTAAATCAAGAAAATGAGAGAAAATATCATCTGTAAAATTTAAGGTCACATACCTCTCCGGTCAGGTCTGTGTTTTATTAATAGAGATGAGAGTGATGTCATGTGACCTCCCAGAATCCTCCTCACCTCTCCGGTCAGGTCTGTGTTTTATTAATAGAGATAAGTGATGTCATGTGACCTCCCAGAATCCTCCTCACCTCTCCGGTCAGGTCTGTGTTTTATTAATAGAGATAAGAGTGACGTCATGTGACCTCCCAGAATCCTCCTCACCTCTCCGGTCAGGTCTGTGTTTTATCAATAGAGATGAGAGTGATGTCATGTGACCTCCCAGAATCCTCCTCACCTCTCCGGTCAGGTCTGTGTTTTATTAATAGAGATGAGAGTGATGTCATGTGACCTCCCAGAATCCTCCTCACCTCTCCGGTCAGGTCTGTGTTTTATTAATAGAGATGAGAGTGACGTCATGTGACCTCCCAGAATCCTCCTCACCTCTCCCGTCAGGTCTGTGTGTTATTAATAGAGATGAGAGTGACGTCATGTGACCTTCCAGAATGCTCCTCACCTCTCCGGTCAGCAGGTAGATGATCTCCAGGGTGAGGTTTAGTATCTTCTCAGTCATGTGACTCCGGTCCTCCTCCATCCTCATTGGTGCCATCATGTGATCTATACAGGTCTCCTTGTAGACGGATAACTTTGGGAAATGAAAGTAAGAATGATTTGGATGGTATTGGTCACACAATAATAGGATGTGGATGTGAGGGGGGAATAGGAGGGTTGCTGGACATTGAAGAACTACTCCCCCCATGGGAAGACATTTTGTTTGGACTGTTTAGTGTTTACTACAATTTTGAGGTCCGGGGCCCCTTTACTCTGTTGGGTTTGTTTGGTCTCTGAACTGGTTTTGATGAGTATTAGATGTGCAGACAAGGAATGATAAATCTGATCCTTCCTATGACTAGTTTGCTCTGAGGCAGTGCTGTGAGGTCAATGTCGGCTCATCATGCAGGGATGGTCACTTTACATCACCCGACGCCCGGGACATGTAGTTCTGGGGGCCGGGCAAGTATTGTGTTTAATCTTTATCACTGCTGAGGGCAAGCCACAGGGCTCTCCTTTCAGGTGCCAGCCTCTGCCACCCCGTCTGTGTGAACCTCCCTTGTACCTACTATGCTTCCCCGGCTCCGCCTATCCATCTATGGGCCCGGGTCAGCGGGTGTCGGAGGGTAGAGGGGATGGAGGAGAGCGGACACGTTCACTCCCTTCTTGTCCTGACCCAGAAGTGACGTTATGGCAGATTTCCTGACAATCAAGGCCGGTAAAGAATGTAATGCGGTGCGATGTGCACTACATTACATCCATTGGAGTACAGGGGAGACATTGGGTCCCCTTAAGTAAAAATTTTTTTTTAAATGTAAAGAATTAAAGTTACACCCAAGTACATAACTCCTCCTCTTAAAAAATTTGAAGCCCCCTCCCCCCATCCCCACATATTTGCACGCCCAAATGTAAGAGCACACGCTGGAGCGCCTACACGTGATAACATTGATTGTGATACACGTTACATATCGCCGGTCACACCAGAATGAGAGGATAATTCTAGGAGCAGACCTCCTCCGTACTCTATACTGATGACCTAGAAGGGGCTATAAATGTGTCACCTATAGATAATACCGGGGACTAAAGGTTGTCACCATTTCAGCACACACAACTTAAGGTTTGACATGTTGGATATCTATTTACTCGCTGCAACCTCGGCTTTTATATTATTACACATAAATGGGTCATTTATTGCTTTTTGTGCCCTGAAATCAGCTTAAGTGTATTTTTTAATGAAATTTGCCATTTCCTAGACTTTGTGATATAAAAAATTAGAACTGCCGCTATTTTATTCTCTAAAGTCTCTACTTGCAGAAAATCTATATTTTGGGGGTTTTGTGTCATCTTCAGGATAAAATGATTTTTTAAATGTGCAAAAAATGAAAAAAATGGCTCTGGGAGTGAAAGGGAGGAAGGATGAGCAGGACACTCCCCTTTCCTGAGGAGCAGCCAATCGGTTCTCATTACACTGCAAGGTCTCTAACATCCCTGCTAGTCCCCGGGTGCAGTGCTGGAGACAGGCGGGGGAGGGGAGGAGGAGATAAACAGAACAATGTTACACATTTAAGTTGCTATAAAGCCCCTTTCATTTTTTAAAGCCCCCAACATTCCTAAAAGAGCCTCAGATTTATATACATTTGTTGTAAATAGGAAATAACATCTTATTACCTCCTCTGCTGCCACTTCCACCAACGTCTCCTCTATACTTCTTCCTGCCTCACCTCTCATCTGGAACTTCCTGTCTGTCCCTGACATCACTTCCTGTCTGCATTCCATAGAGACTTCCTGTCTGCATAGAAGTAAGATCATCACCTTGTGGAGTTCAGAGGAACTGCAGCCCCGAGATCCATCCCATAATCCCCCTTCCTGTATAATATGTACCTTACAGGGATACTACGGGAGATGAAACATTACTGAATAAAGGAAGAAGAAATAAATGTAACTCTTATGTAACCAACTGTTCAACAAACATCTCTTATTACATATAGAAAAGTCTTACAAACACAGAACACAAAATACAAATGTATAGCTAATGAGAGCGATCCCGCCAAACCTGATCCTTCTGGGGGGGGACAATGCAAAAATATATATCAATCCACTCATAATGACATCATCTTCTGCAGCCTATTAGCACCCACTTCCATCTATATGTCTCAGCGGATCTCCTGCAGCCTATTAGCACCCATTTCCTTCTCTATGTCTCTGCCGATCTCCTGCAGCCTATTAGCTACCATTTCCCTCTCTATGTCTCAGCTGATCTCATGCAGCCTATTAGCTCCCATTTCCCTTTCTATGTCGCAGTGGATCTCCTGCAGCCTATTAGCACCCATTTCCCTCTCTATGTCTCAGCGGATCTCCTGCAGCCTATTAGCACCCATTTCCCTCTCTCTGTCTCAGCTGATATCTTGCAGCCTATTAGCACCCATTTCCCTCTCTATGTCTCAGCTGATCTCCTGCAGCCTATTAGCACCCATTTCCCTCTCTATATTTCAGCGGACCTCCTGCAGCCTATTAGCACCCACTTCCATCTATATGTCTCAGCGGATCTCCTGCAGCCTATTAGCACCCATTTCCCTCTCTATGTCACACTTTACAACAAGCAGCCACAAAGGTAAATGTAAAATAAAAGCAGAGAGGGAGAGAAGGCTGATAAAGCAGCTCATCGATGAGAGGTACATAAGAACATACAATGTCAATACAAAACAGTGACATGGCCATCAATCACAAACGATCGGAGCAGACAGATCGGTGTCATAGGTGTCCCGTGGGTCCTGAACTGCCTCCAGCACAGGGACAGTAGCAGGGTGTAAAGCAGGTAGGTACTCCAACTTTCTCATTTCTGCTCTGACCTTCATCAGTGCCGGTAACATGGGGGACATAGAAGACAGCCAATGCATAGGAATGGATCTCCTGGCTGCCCTCAGAATGTAGGTGGAAAGTTTCCTCGCACATTTAGAGAGACCCGAAAAGGTAGACCCAACAGAAAGTAAATGGGCTCAAAAGGGACAGGAGCCAGGAAAAGTAACCACAATGGGGTAAGGACCTCCTCCAAAAGGGCGCAATGGACCGCCAATCCCAAAAAATGTGGAAAAGAGTGTCAGTTTCCGTCCCACAACACCAGCAAACAGAGGAAACATTCGGGTTACTATCATGGAGAACCTCGGGTCCGATACCAAAACATCGGGGTCTTAGAAGGATTTTCTGTATACATTACACACACAGAAGATTTAGAAGAGGCCTCCCAAATCCTACTCCATGGATCCAACCCAATATCACATTGAAGGAAACGGGACCATTTACACATATAAAGGGGAGAATCAATAGAAAAAGGGCATCTACAAGCAATGTATACGTAGCGGAAATGATGTCCCGGTGGTGTGGGCCTTGGATGCAGATATGCTCTACAGGGGTAGGTTGTTCAAGAGTCAGAGAAGAGGCTTTGGAGGCAAAAATGTGTTGTATCTGTAGATAAAATACTGATGGGGTGGAATGCGAGCAGCTTTTTGAATGTCAGGGAAGGATTTAAGGTTGTGAATTATGGGATTGACCAAATGTTGCAATTGGAATAGATTAACCTCAGCCCAAGGAGGGACTCGACCAATGGCCAGACTATCTGGGAGACTTGGATTAAAAATGATGTTGGTCAAGGGGGAACACTTGAGCCTAGGATGAATCTAACCCTACACCTCCTCCATATAGACAACATAAACTGCATGGGTCCTAATATGAGAGGAGAGGTAGTGAGGGCTGTGACAAAATAAGTCCCCCTCATTCCCTCTTTACACCAAGTCATGGCCAGATGTGCACGCCTCGGTTAGCTAGTCACTGTGGGCGTGTGCATGTGGGTGGGATCTGTGAAAGCCTCTGATGACTCCTCTGTCATCCAATAAAGCTGATGGACCTCTGATGTCTTCCTTGTCCTACGATGAAGCTGATGGACCTCTGATGTCTCCCTTGTTCTCTGATGAAGTTGATGGACCTCTGATGACTCCCCTGTCCTCCAATAAAGCTGATGGAACTCTGATGTCTCACTTGTCCTACGATGAAGCTGATGGACCTCTGATGTCTCCCCTGTCCTCTGATGAAGCTGATAGACCTTTGATTTCTCCTCTGTCCTCTGATGAAGCTAATGGACCTCTGATGTCTCCCCTGTCTCCAATGAGGTTGATGGACCTCTGATGTCTGCCTATCCTCTGATGAAGCTGATGGACCTCTGATGACTCCCCTGCCCTCTGATAAAGCTGATGGACCTCTGATGTCTCCCTTGTTATACAATGAAGCTGATGGACATTTTGATGTCTCCCCATTCTCAGATGAAGCTGATGGACTTCTGGTGTCTCTCCTGTCATCTGATGAAGCTGATGGACCTCTGACGTCTCCCCATCCTCTCATATCCACCAGTCAATGTTCACTGAAGGAAGAGAGATCCAGGAGCGAACATTCACTAAAGGAAGGGGAGATCCATGAGCGAATGCTCACTCCAGGAGGGAGAAATCCAGGAGTGAACGTTCACCATGGGAAGTGGAAATCCAGGAGTAAATGTTCAATGAAAGAAGGGGAGATTTTCCAGGTGGTACAGAGTTCCATCTGTGCTTCATAAATTTGATCCTAACGTTCCTGACTTATGCTGGAGAGGTTGCCAGGCAACAGGTACTCTTTTGCATATATGGTGGGATTGCCCGCAACTGCAGCCCTTCTGGATAAAAGTTTTGGACATAATCGCATAAGTTACTACATACGCCCTAGACTTTACCCCAGCGCAATGTCTACTCCATCATTCCTCACTTCCTGTGAAGACCTATCGTAAGTTGCTTGCATTACACATGATAAATGCGGCAAAACAGTGTATTCCTGTTCATTGGCGATCAGACTATATTCCCACCATGCGAGAGTGGATTCTTAGGATCAATAGGATCGCGGAAATGGAGGAGCTGATCTCAGTGGCTAAAGAACACTCCGAGCGATTCAGGAAGACATGGGCATGTTGGACTCACTTCCTATCTACTGATACTTATCATGGCTTAATGAAGGAGTGAGCGAGAAGATTTGGAAACCTGGAAAGCCTCTAGAACTTTCACTTCAGGAATAATTCCTTTACTGGACTTTACCGGACTTTAACTGGATTATACCCCTAATTTAAGATAGCATCTGTTATAACCAGGCCGATACTATATGATGTGATTGGTTTGGTTATGCTTATTTAATTCTAATCCTCAACTTCCCCCCCCCCCTTTTTTTTCCTCTATTTATTTGTCTTCCTTGTCCCACTCCACCTCACTCTGATATTACTTCCCATACTCTTTTTCCATTTCCACTCGAGTTTCTTTCTTTTCTTTTCTTTCTCCCTTTTGCAACCCTTTTTCTCACATTCTAAATAGCTATATTTTTTACAAGGTCAGAATACTCCTAGATGTACAAGTGTGATAATACTTTAGAAAACTAACACACGATTTTTGGATACGGATATAGCAGACATCTGTGCCTTGAGATAATACGTTTGTCTTGCACCTCATAGTCATGATGCTTGAGCTCTCTCTACATAGAGACTAATGTATACCATATTTATCGAAAATTACAGACGGTAAATAGTATTGCTATGGTTGTACTTTTTGCATATGCTTTACTGTGGGAATTGGATTCATGTTGATCTAAAATCTATTCTAATGTCCTATTCCCGTCTGCGATACGGGAGAACATGTATGAAGATGTGCACGGACTGCGATCCGTATCTGTCTATGATCTGTTTTGTCTTTCTTACTTCAATAAAACTTTTTTGGAACAAAAAAAGAAAGAAGGGGAGATCCAGGAGAGAATGTTCACTAATTTCCCACCCCTCTAACTGGCATCACCCCCTGTGCCGATCCTAGGTGTGCCTGGAGGAGAGCAGAAGGATGACTCTGTGGTGTCAGACTTCTCCCTTCTAACCCCCGACACCACAAGCCCAATAGGCAAACACTGCGCCCAACTGATGCTTCATAGCTACTTTCCAAGGTAGAGCTATTCCCTCCCACACCATGCAATATAGAGGCCTGAATACGCATGCGCGTGCCCGTATGGCACCAGTAACTTCAGTCTCTTGGTAACAGGATGAATGTTGGGGTCTTCAGCGAGACACTTTCATTGGTGCACTTACACTCCTATGGTAAAGTATCATTGTAATCCCGTGGCAGGATTTGTATAGCAAAGCAAACACTGTGTCTGTATAGCAGGACCATCTACACAACCCAGTGCCTGGTGAGTATGGGAGAAGTGTCATGTCTCTGTGTGCTGTGTTCCTGTCATCTGCCAGGGGGCAAAATCCCTCTCACCAGATCCTGGGACTAAGGCCCAAACCATGGTCCTGGAAATGACCGGCTCCTGTGGTCACCTCACGATGAGCCCTTCACACTGTCGGTGTAGGCACTGTACTGTAGGCCACATCTCTCAGGTTGGATGTTCCCTGACTGATGCAGATACCTAAACATGGAGTGAACTGACCCTGAGCACTTCTCTGCCAGGTCCAGACTGTCTCCTGCCACATGCAGACTGCCTCCCCTCAGGAAAAACAAGATGAGTCCTTCACTCTGCTCTCACTAAGCATGCTGGTCTCTGTAGTTCCATCCCTCATATCAGCCTATCAGGACATTTCTGTTCAGGACTGCATATTCCACAATGCTTTGCAGCTGCACCTCCTGCTTGAGAAAGTCCCCGTCATTGGCTTCTTTAATAGCTCTTCTGATTGGCTCTCTCTGTATTACAGTCTGAGAGGAGAAGGGAGGGGCTGAAATCCCTCACTGCCTTGTGTGTATCCAGTGCAAGTGTCAGATTTCACAGGAGATGCCAGTCAGCAGGTTACATCAGTCACAGATAGGAGTCATTTCCTCCCTACACAAGGATCTACAGTCCATACACACCCAGCACCAGGCCGGGGTCACACTACCAGACGCTTCTCGGGGCTGCAGTTCCTCTGAGCTCCACAAGGTGGGGATCTCACTTCTACCCAGACAGGAAGTCTCTATGGAAGACAGGAAGTGGTGTCAGTTACAGACAGGAAGTGATGTCAGGTACAGACAGGAAGTTCTGGGTGAGAGCTGAGTTGGGAGGAAGCAGAGAGGAGACGTTGCTGGAAGTGGCAGCAGAGGAGGTAATAAGATGTTATTTCCTATTTACACCCAGTAACCCCCCATCATGTCCGTCCTCTTCCTTCATAGTCACGTCCGTCCTCTTCCTTCATAGTCATGTCTGTCCTCTTCCTCCATAGTCATGTCTGTCCTCCATAGTCACTGTGATATCTTTTATCTCCAGCAGATGATGATACACACATATATAGTGTGGGAACCCAGATTAACCCCTTCAGGGGCAGAACATCCCCCACTTCCGGGGCCGGAACATTCTCCTCATTGTGGAGAGGTGTTACCTTCTCACCTCATCAGTCTATACCAAAGGATTATACCACTTTTATAAGTGGGGGGATGGAGAATCCTATGGCATCACACTGACCTCACAGCTCCTCCCCCAATGTCCTTCCAACCAGAGTCAGAGAATCCTATGACATCACACTAACCTCACAGCTCCTCCTCCCAATGTCCCTCCATCTAGGGTCAGAGAATCCTATGACATCACACTGACCTCACAGCTCCTCCTCCCAATGTCCCTCCATCCAGAGTCAGAGAATCCTATGACATCACACTGACATCACAGCCCCTCCTCCCAATGTCCCTCCATCCAGAGTCAGAGAATCCTATGACATCACACTGACCTCACAGCTCCTCCTCCCAATGTCCCTCCATCCAGAGTCAGAGAATCCTATGACATCACACTGACCTCACAGCTCCTCCCCCAATGTCCCTCCATCCAGAGTCAGAGAATCCTATGACATCACACTGACCTCACAGGTCCTCCTCCCAATGTCCCTCCATCCAGAGTCAGAGAATCCTATGACATCACACTGACCTCACAGCTCCTCCCCCAATGTCCCTCCATCCAGAGTCAGAGAATCCTATGACATCACACTGACCTCACAGGTCCTCCTCCCAATGTCCCTCCATCCAGAGTCAGAGAATCCTATGACATCACACTGACCTCACAGCTCCTCCTCCCAATGTCCCTCCATCTGACTTTTTTCTGATGCTCTTAGGATGTGGGCCCCCTTGGTATCCTCACATGTAAAGAGGGACTGTTGGTCCTGCGTTGTATGTAATGACATCAGAATGCTGCAACAAGCCTATACCCTGCGTAGTGTGGGGGTCCTGTGGGGGGGAATTATACCTCAGCCTGAAGTGGGGCTTTAATAAAATGGAGACCTGAATGGAGAGGTGAGGAGGATTCTGGGAATATCATTTGATGTGACTATTTGTGTTCAGATGTAGAGTTTTCCTCCTGTGAAGTCTGGAGATCATATGACATCACATTGCCTCCACCTCCCTCCCTGATAGAAGAGAGAAAGAAGAAGAAGATTCTAGAAGTCACCAGAGAGATCACTGAGCTGCTGACAGGAGAGGTGAGCGGTGCCGGGAATTCTGGGACATTCTCCAGTAACAGACAAGGGATGTGTCTGGATGGTGACTGTATCATTGTGTGTGTCAGGTTCCTATAAGGTGTCAGGGTGTCACTGTCTATTTCTCCATGGAGGAGTGGGAGTATTTAGAAGGACACAAGGATCTCTACAAGGACGTCATGATGGACAATCAGCCGCCCCTCACATCACCGGGTAAGAGGAGACTTTATTGTAAAGGAGAGAGCAGTACGGAGGATCCACCTAGATCCCCCATCATCTGATAAACACATAGAAACAATGGATTCAGTCAGTGTGTGTGTTTCCTACAGATGGATCCAGTCATGGGAACCCACCAGAGAGATGTCCCCGTCCTCTGTATTCCCGGGATTCCACACAGGAAGGTCACACCATCCCTCACCATCATCAGGTAGATGATGACAATTATTGGTAGTTGTGATTTATACACAGCATGTTTGTTACAATGAATGTTTTATTATATCTTTCAGAGTGGAATCCTCGGGGATGAGAATATTGATGTTAAAGAAGAGTATAAAGAGGAGGATGAGGAGTATGGAGTGATGGAGGAGTTTTCAGAAGGACACAAGGATATGATGGAGCCACCTAATACCAGGAACCCACCAGAGAGATGTCCCCGTCCTCTGTATTCCCGGGATTCCACACAGGAAGGTCACACCATCCCTCACCATTACAAGGTTGGTAGGATGGAGCATTCAGAAAAAGGACTCGTAGAAGTGATTTTTTTAATGTGATTGCACAATATTGGAGTTCATGTTTTACAGATGAACTCTTCTATTATTATTTTGTTTTAGGTTGAAGATCTGATTGATATAAAAGTTGAGGTGAAAGCAGAAGAAGAAGAGGCGTATGTGAGGGATGATCAGCAGTCTATGGAGGAGGATGGAATAACGGGGACATTTATAGAGGAGGACACTCCTACAGAGATCAGCACAGGTGGGTCATGAACACTAAATCCATTCCTCCACCCATACTGCTCACTGATTGGTCCAGAGTAGGGCGGGGACTGGGTGATATCAGCCTGTAATCCCCTGGTCACTTTCCTGAGCTGTGTTCCCCGTCCTGTATTCCTGGATTTCTCTCGGATAATCTTCCTTCTCTGTGCTGCAGACACAATTTATGTATCTAGACTGGATTTATGGAGGTTCTGGGGCTCAGCTGGCAGCAAAATGTTGATTCATGAGCATTACTAGACATGCTCATGAATCAGCATTACTTGGGGCATGTAATTTGGGCCTCCTGCCCCATGCCTAGGTCTAGTAAAATCTCTGACAGAACATTTCTCCCAGGGTTCCTTGCTCTGTGGTCTGCTGGCTGTGCCGGGTGGAGGGATATGTCTGTAGTGTCTCAGACCCAAGTCACTGAGTGCAGTCTCAGGAGATGGGTGGCAGCGGTGTGGGATCTCTGCAACTTGTCTACAGTAAACATTTAAGCTTCCACTGATTACTGAATGCCAATATTATCAGTCCTGACCCTTACACTACATAATTTATATTGTACATTACATCCTCTTGACCCCTGCACTATATACTCTGTGTTGTACATTACATACTCCTGACCCCTGCACTATATACACTCTATGTTGTACATTCCATACTCCTGACCCCTGCACTATATACTCTATGTTGTACATTACATACTCCTGACCCCTGCACTATATACTCTATGTTGTACATTATACTCCTGCCCCTGCACTATATACTCTATGTTGTACATTACATACTCCTGACCCCTGCACTATATATTCTATGTTGTACATTACATACTCCTGACCCCTGCACTATATACTCTGTGTTGTACATTACATACTCCTGACCCCTGCACTGTATACTCTATGTTGTACATTACATACTCCTGACTTCTGCTCTCCCCCCTCCCCTCACTGCTATATATACACATAATATGGATTCTCTTTTGTTATATCCTCCCAGCTGGAGATTTTATATCGGATGATGTGATTGGAGCACAGACTTTTACATGGTGATAATAATGTGATAACATCCTCCAACTTTGGACCCTTAAACAGAAAGTGATAATGAGGGAGGAGTCAATACCCCAATGATGGTGGTCTTCAGGATCAGTCCAGTCTTCATCTTGGTTGTTCTCCCCCCATCCTCACTCTCTGACCTCTGGTGGGGCTCAGCCCCGCTGTTCTTCATGACTAAATCATGGAGTAAATAAGGAAGTGCAGTACTTCTTGTGTTGGGAAGATGGCGATGAGTGATAGAGGGGGTGGGGACCCTCATCCTATAATCCCCTCATCACTGTCCCTCCTATAAAAGACAGTTCTGGTTGTTTCCTCACTCTCTGACTAAGGTCCATGAATAAAGAAATGACCTGGTAGGAGATCAGAGGAGCCATTTCCTAGTTCTCTTGTGTGATGGAAGTGTAGGCAGGATACAACACACACGGAGGATGATAAACCCACAAAGCTTTATTGAACTATGGGAGGCACTCAGTCAGTATAGGAAGGTATTGTCTGGGTACCCAAAAGGGGAAGAGAGGGGAGGAGTCCAAAACCATAGTAATCCGGCCCACGATAGGGCATTTGGGTATCAATGGCCTGAGCAAGTATTAATCCAAGCAGGCAGTTCTGGCAAAGGTAATAGGGAGGTTCAATGGGGCAATCCAGGTAGGAAAGGTATGAGTGTTCAATGGGGCAATCCAGGTAGGAAAGGTCTGAGTGTTCAATGGGGCAGACCAGACAGGACAAGAGGGAAATTCAACGGCAGTCTAAGCAGGGAAAAAATAGGGGCAATCAATGGGGCCAGTGCAGGCAAGGAAATAGGGGGATTCATGGACAGTCCAGGCAGGGAAAATAGGGAGACCCATGGGGGGTAGTTCAGACAGGAGGGTATGAGCACTCACGGTTTAGGCAGCAGTCACCTCGGGCACACAGCGAACAGCAGGCAGGAGTAACCTCTGGCACACAGCGGATAGCAGGCAGGAGTACTCGTTGGCACACAGCGGATAGCAGGCAGCAGTACTCGTTGGCACACAGTGGATAGCAGGCAGGAGTACTCGTTGGCACACAGCGGATAGCAGTCAGGAGGACTCATTAGCACACAGCGGATAGCAGGCAGGAGTACTCGTTGGCACACAGCGGATAGCAGGCAGGAGTACTCGTTGGCACACAGCGGATAGCAGGCATCAGTACTCGTTGGCACACAGTGGATAGCAGGCAGGAGTACTCGTTGGCACACAATGGATAGCAGGCAGGAGTACTCGTTGGCACACAGCGGATAGCAGGCAGGAGTACCCTTTAGCACACAGCGGATAGCAGGCAGGAGTACTCGTTGGCACACAGCGGATAGCAGGCAGGAGTACTCGTTGGCACACAGTGGATAGCAGTCAGGAGTACTCGTTGGCACACAATGGATAGCAGTCAGGAGTACTCATTAGCACACAGTGGATAGCAGGCAGGAGTACTCGTTGGCACACAGCGGATAGCAGGCAGGAGTACCCGTTAGCACACAGCGGATAGCAGGCAGGAGTACTCGTTGGCACACAGCGGATAGCAGGCAGGAGTACTCGTTGGCACACAGCGGAAAGCAGCCAGGAGTACTCGTTGGCACACAGCGGATAGCAGGCAGCAGTACTCGTTGGCACACAGCGGATAGCAGGCAGGAGTACTCGTTGGCACACAATGGATAGCAGGCAGGAGTACTCGTTGGCACACAGCGGATATCAGGCAGGAGTACTCGTTAGCACACAGCGGATAGCAGGCAGGAGTACTCGTTGGCACACAGCGGATAGCAGGCAGGAGTACTCGTTGGCACACAGCGGATAGCAGGCAGGAGTACTCGTTGGCACACAGCGGAAAGCAGCCAGGAGTACTCGTTGGCACACAGCGGATAGCAGGCAGCAGTACTCGTTGGCACACAGCGGATAGCAGGCAGGAGTACTCGTTGGCACACAGTGGATAGCAGTCAGGAGTACTCGTTGGCACAGAATGGATAGCAGGCAGGAGTACTCGTTGGCACACAGCGGATAGCAGGCAGGAGTACTCATTAGCACACAGCGGATAGCAGGCAGGAGTACTCGTTGGCACACAGCGGATAGCAGGCAGGAGTACTCGTTGGCACACAGCGGATAGCAGGCAGGAGTATTCATTGGCACACAGCGGATAGCAGGCAGGAGTACTCGTTGGCACACAGCGGATAGCAGGCAGGAGTACTGGTTGGCACACAGCGGATAGCAGGCAGGAGTACTCGTTGGCACACAGCGGATAGCAGGCAGGAGTATTCATTGGCACACAGCGGATAGCAGGCAGCAGTACTCGTTGGCACACAGCGGATAGCAGGCAGGAGTACTCGTTGGCACACAGCGGATAGCAGGCAGGAGTACTCGTTGGCACACAGCGGATAGCAGCCAGGAGTACTCGTTGGCACACAGCGGATAGCAGTCAGGAGTACTCGTTGGCACAGAATGGATAGCAGGCAGGAGTACTCGTTGGCACACAGTGGATAGCAGTCAGGAGTACTCGTTGGCACAGAATGGATAGCAGGCAGGAGTACTCGTTGGCACACAGCGGATAGCAGGCAGGAGTACTCATTAGCACACAGCGGATAGCAGGCAGGAGTACTCGTTGGCACACAGCGGATAGCAGGCAGGAGTACTCGTTGGCACACAGCGGATAGCAGGCAGGAGTATTCATTGGCACACAGCGGATAGCAGGCAGGAGTACTCGTTGGCACACAGCGGATAGCAGGCAGGAGTACTGGTTGGCACACAGCGGATAGCAGGCAGGAGTACTCGTTGGCACACAGCGGATAGCAGGCAGGAGTATTCATTGGCACACAGCGGATAGCAGGCAGCAGTACTCGTTGGCACACAGCGGATAGCAGGCAGGAGTACTCGTTGGCACACAGCGGATAGCAGGCAGGAGTACTCGTTGGCACACAGCGGATAGCAGGCATGAGTACTCTTTGGCACACAATGGATAGCAGGCAGGAGTACTCGTTGGCACACAGCGGATAGCAGTCAGGAGTACTCGTTGGCACACAGCGGATAGCAGGCAGGAGTACTCGTTGGCACACAATGGATAGCAGGCAGGAGTACTCGTTGGCATAGAGCGGATTGCAGTCAGGAGTACTCGTTGGCACACAGCGGATAGCAGGCAGGAGTACTCGTTGGCACACAGCGGATAGCAGGCAGGAGTACTCGTTGGCACACAGCAGATAGCAGGCAGGAGTACTCGTTGGCACACAATGGATAGCAGGCAGGAGTACTCTTTGGCACACAGTGGATAGCAGGCAGGAGTACTCGTTAGCACACAATGGATAGCAGGCGGGAGTACTCGTTAGCACACAATGGATAGCAGTCAGGAGTACTCGTTAGCACACAATGGATAGAAGGCAGGAGTACTCGTTAGCACACAATGGATAGCAGGCAGGAGTACTCATTGGCACACAATGGATAGCAGGCAGGAGTACTCTTTGGTACACAGCAGACAGCAGGCACCTCTAGCCCCCAGGGATCAGCAAAGTACTCAGCAGGGTCTGGCTGTGGGGGTCTGGCCTCAGCTCAGACCTTCCAACAGCTACTCACAGTGATGTGCAGGGGACCAACAACCTCCCGGGTCCCGCTCTGGTCCTCTTATGCTGGAGCCTGATGCTTCCTGGTTGCCCTGGCAATGGCCGGTCCAGTGTCGGGTTGCCGGGGCAACGAGGCACGCCCCCCTCACTCTGGCCACGCTCAGGGAGCGCGCCCTTTGTCTCTGGCAGGCGCAGAGCATGGGAAGCCTCGTTCCCATGTTGCGCCCGCCGGGGGGGGTTCAGAGACACCCCGGAGGCCCGTGCTATGTGGGTCCAGCGGGGTGCCTGACTCCTCGGCAGCTTCACTGAGGAGAGGTGCTATCCGCACCACAGGGGGCGTTTTCTCCTTGTGCAGGATGTGAGGAATCTGCAAGAGGAAGGGAGGGAGGAGGATCAAAGGAGAGCGAGGGGGGAGCTGCTGCAGGCCACCTGAACTGAGGGGAGGGGGAAGAAGGGACAGCAGGAGAGGGGGCGACCGTGACACCTTGAGGGTGGAATTGTAAACTCATCAGAGACCAAGCTGCCTGATGTGGGCGGAGCCCTCGTTTGGGGGAACCAATCAGCTCCTGTCTAGTAATCCTCTTTGTATTTTAGTCCATGGCCGGGAGATGAGGAAAACCTCAGAGGATTGTCTCACTTTGTCTCCAGACTGGAAAGTAGAAGATGAGGACATCACACAGTATAGTCCAGGAGAAAACCCGGCTCCCTCCAATGTCCATCCGGCACCACCCAGTGTAGATGGACCATCAGATTCCTCGTATCCTGAGGAACCTCAGACTGTGCGGGACCGGGCCGGCCTTCCAACAGGGAAGAGATTCTCCTGTCCTGAGTGTGGGAAGGGTTTCCATTGTAAATCTGGTCTTAATGTGCATAAAAGATCTCACACGGGGGAGAAGCCGTATTCCTGTACTGAGTGCGGGAAATGTTTTTCTGTGAAGTCCAGTCTTTACAGACATCAGAGATCTCACACGGGAGAGAAGCCATATTTCTGTCCTGAGTGTGGGAAATGTTTTTCAGAAAAGTCACATTTTTACAGACATCAAAGGTCTCACACGGGGGAAAAGCCATATTCCTGTCTTGAGTGCAGGAAATGTTTTGCAGACATGTCTAGTCTTTACACACATCAGAGATCTCACACGGGGGAGAAACCATATTCCTGCGTTGAGTGCGGGAAATGTTTTTCTGATAGATCCAGTCTTTACACTCATCAGAGATTGCACACAGGGGAGAAGCCGTACTCCTGTCCTGAGTGTGGGAAATGTTTTTCAGAGAAGTCTGATCTTGACAAACATCAGAGATCTCACACGGGGGAGAAAACGGATTCCTGTTCTGAGTGTGGGAAATGTTTTTCACAAAAGTTTCATCTTTACAGACATCAGAGATCTCACACAGGGGAGAAGCCGTATTCCTGTTCTGAGTGCGGGAAATTTTTTTCAGTGAAGTACAGTCTTTATACACATCAGCGATCTCATACAGGGGAGAAGCCGTATTCCTGTCCTGAGTGTGGGAAATGTTTTTCACAGAAGTCCCATCTTTACAAACATCAGAGTTTGCACACGAGGGAGAAGCTACTTTCCACTCCTTAGTGAGGGAAATGTTCCGCACTGAAGTCCTGTCTTCCTGTACATCAGGGGTCCCACACAAGAGGTGTATTAGTGCCTTGAGTGCGGGAAATGTCTTCTAGATGAATGTTGCTGGACATCCCAGCTCTCGTGGGGAAGAAGCACACCCTGATATACACCTCAGATATACTCCATGACTGATCTTCATCATGAAACAAACAGTTCATAAGGAGATCAGAGGCCCCCAAAGACATGGATGAAGTGTGGGACCGGGTTGGTCATTGATATCAGGAGAATAATAAAAATGTCCTGCCCTGTAATTGGCTGAGTACATTTTTGATGGGAGATTTTACAAACATTTGGAGGTCTATTATTAATACTTTGTAGACAAATGTTCCAAGCACTCATTAGCACTCATTGTAGGTGAGGACAATACTTGCATGGTGGGGGATCACTGAAGAGGTGGGTGGTAATAAAATGTCCCAATTCTAGAAGAGTGACTGATGGTGTACACATGGGAGCAATGGAATTGTGTGTATACCGGGAATGAAGGAGTGATTGGTGAATGCACATATTGGGACTTTCCCGTGTCTTTCTCCATACATGTTTCTTCTTGTATGTTTCCCGTGATACAAATGTCTGTGTATATGATCGGCACATGATGGTCTGTCTATGACAAACGTTTCATTGATCTGATCATTTCCATGGTGATTGTGGACACATTGTGATTGGTTGATGGGGGATAGAAAGCACAGAGAGCAGGAAGTAGAGCGCCATCCTTTCTACGACATTCGCTGAGCGTACCTCCTCTGAATTCAGTTCCCGCAGGAAGATGGATGACAGTCGCTGATCGTACCTCCTCTGAATTCAGTTCCCGCAGGAAGATGGATGACATTCGCTGATCGTACCTCCTCTGAATTCAGTTCCCGCGGGAAGATGGATGACTGTCGCTGATCATACCTCCTCTGAATTCAGTTCCCGCAGGAAGATGGATGACAATCGCTGATCGTACCTCCTCTGAATTCAGTTCCCGCAGGAAGATGGATGACAATCGCTGAGCATACCTCCTCTGAATTCAGTTCCCACGAGAAGATGGATGACAATCGCTGATCGTACCTCCTCTGAATTCAGTTCCCACGGGAAGATGGATGACAATCGCTGATCGTACCTCCTCTGAATTCAGTTCCCGCGGGAAGATGGATGACAATCGCTGAGCATACCTCCTCTGAATTCAGTTCCCGCAGGAAGATGGATGACAATCGCTGATCATTACTCCTCTGAATTCAGTTCCCGCAGGAAGATGGATGACAGTCGCTGAACGTACCTCCTCTGAATTCAGTTCCCGCAGGAAGATGGATGACAATCGCTGGACGTACCTCCTCTGAATTCAGTTCCCGCAGGAAGATGGATGACAATCGCTGAGCATTCCTCCTCTGAATTCAGTTCCCGCAGGAAGATGGATGACAATCGCTGATCGTACCTCCTCTGAATTCAGTTCCCGCGGGAAGATGGATGACAATCGCTGATCGTACCTCCTCTGAATTCAGTTCCCGCGGGAAGATGGATGACAATCGCTGATCGTACCTCCTCTGAATTCAGTTCCCGCGGGAAGATGGATGACAATCGCTGAGCATACCTCCTCTGAATTCAGTTCCCGCAGGAAGATGGATGACAATCGCTGAGCATACCTCCTCTGAATTCAGTTCCCGCAGGAAGATGGATGACAATCGCTGATCATTACTCCTCTGAATTCAGTTCCCGCATGAAGATGGATGACAATCGCTGATTGTACCTCCTCTGAATTCAGTTCCCGTAGGAAGATGGATGACAGTCGCTGATCATACCTCCTCTGAATTCAGTTCCCGCAGGAAGTTGGATGACAATACTCTCTAGGAGGTGTTAGGAATGACGGGTCCGGGGCTTATTCCTTACATCAGCCAGGTGCCCATACTGCCATAAAACTCTACAGGAAATCTTCATGGGGGGTGTTGGGGTGGTAAAACACATGGGAAATCTTATATACAGTCAATGTCCACTTAGAAAGTGCGGTTTGGGAAGTTGCAGGAACTGAGACTGAGACTTCTATCAAAAGTTCACAATGATGGTAAAAATTATTGTAGGCCCAAAATATCTATCACACTAGTAATAAAAATAAAATTCCAGTATCTATCCCGCCATTTGTAGATGTTATAACTTTCACATAAACCGATTCATTTACACGGATTGGGATTTTATTATATACCTCAAAAAAAACAAAAACTCACAATAGTGTCATATCCTTTATACAATAAAAAATATATAAAATATATACCCCACACTTGTGCAACAAAAGTGTGGGGTATATTTTTTTTTTGTTGCACAAGTGTGGGGTATATATTTTATATATTTTTTATTGTATAAAGGATATGACACTATTGTGAGTTTTTGTTTTTTTTGAGGTATATGATCACTACAGACTTCTGGAATTGGGAACAATTTTTGGAAGAAGTAAAAGATTGTTTCACGGATGTGGTTCAGAATATTGGGGACATTTGAAATCTTAATTTTTATATTGGACACTTTTGTATGTAGGTTGGATTGTTGGAAAAAGAAAAGTTTTCTGTGATATATTGGGATTAACTTTCAAGGGTGGAAGTAATTTACTTTTCTACATAATTAGGAGGGGTTTGAGTGAGTGTGGTGCTGTTTAATAAATATATAATGTTAGAATTACTGCCCTTGATCTGACGTTCGTGGTGATACCTCACATTCATGGTGAAACCGCTGTTTCCATACTGGCACAGAGTCAACGCTCGTTAACACAGGTGCACATGTGTGCGGGGGGGAGGGGAAGAGGGTACTTTTTTTTGTAAGTTATTTTGATTTTTTTAATTATTTTTACACTTTCCCTTTCATTTTTTTTTATCACTTTTAATGCTATCACAGGGAATGCAAATATCCCCTATAACCTCAATGGGCATTGTCATAGATTATTTTTTGAGAAATCTGGGGCCTATCAGATTCTGGATATCTCCTCTGCCCTTACATTATCTAATCTCACCAAGATCGGTGTGATCAGATGCTTTCCCAATTTACAAATGGCGCTGTTCATATCCTGCAAAACTGAAGTAATGAAATGCTCATAGCTTCCGATTTCTTAGACTATAGAGATGATTGGCACCATTCCGGTCTCCAATCAGCTCTATGGTCAGCTGGCAGAAACACCGGCTGCATTCTCACGTTCCCACAATGGCACGGGACTGCCTGAGAAGGCTGTGGAAGGCAGCGGGGGAGGGGGGCATCATATCCTGCTGTTTGTTAAAGAAATGCTGCAGCTACTTAGCCACTAGGATTGCTTTTACATGAAAACCAATCGCTGGCTGAAAAAGTGATACCTGGATGAGGCCTGCAGCTGTAGGCATTTTCCTGGTATAACCATTCAAAGTACAGTGATGTACCAGTACGTTGCTGGTCCTTGTTGGGTATATATGCTATGTTCTTTTTTTTTTTGTATGCAGCCTGTGGACTGAATAAAAAAAGAAGAAATCTCTGCCAGTAAAAGTGTGTGGTATGCCCACCATTAGAATATACCACCCTGCATCCACCCACTTCTAATGGTAGGCACACATTAGGTCGCAGGGTGCCACATGCACCAGTTCCAAGATTGTACAAATGTCTAAATAGTGGCACACTTGAATAAAAATTGTCCACGTATAAGTGGTACCCCATATGGAAAAAGGATGACACCAAGTCCCAAACTATCTTTCCACTGCTCCCCATGTAGTCTGGGCATCCAGGGGGATCCACGTGACTATCTTTTCCCTCATAAATCCAAAACTTATAAGTATCGCCTGTTGTCCTCTCACAGGTCTTCTACATCTTGACCCCATATCTGCCACGCTTGCTGGGGAGAAATTATTTGAATGCAAGGCGGCCAGAAAAATTAATGAGGGATTCATCAACGCAGATGTTTTGCTGGGGAGTATAGACATCTGCAAATTTTTGGTTGAGGTGATTTATGAGGGGCCGAATTTTGTAGAGCCGGTCACATTCAGAGTCACCCCGAGGATGACAGATTGTATTGTCATTGAAATGCATAAAACACATTATACTCTAATATCTATGCCTGGCCATGGCAGCAGAGAACACGGCATATGATGATGGGGTCTGTGGACCAATACAACCACAATTCATTTTTTTAGTATTGCCCATATTGAGGGTTAGGCCCAAAAAATTTTTTAATTCGTAAACCGTAATGGGTTTCCATGCGAATGGTCTGGCAAGGTTTGAATTTGGGTTGGCGGTGATAAATTGTTGTGCATTAAAATTGCTTTGATCCACAATCAACGCATACAGATATTCCGTAAAAAACAGCTCCAAAAAATCAAGGGGAGGAGTTAAATTTGCTGTTTCCACCTGAATTCTGGGTTGGGCAGTAAAAGGGGGAAGTACAGGTGCTGCAGAATTTGCGGGCTGCCAATCGGGATTTGTAAGCACATCTGGAAGGATACTTGGGACTCTACAGGTCTGTCTGTAAATTATTGGTGGCTGCGGGACAATACTTGTGCTCTCCACCACACCAGCTTGTACTGCACTTATGAAACTTGCCACGTCACCAAGTGATACTGAAGTGCTGGTATGTGAAAGACCAGGATGTACTAGGCCGCTGGTGCTCGCCAGTTAACCAAAAGGTAGCGCGGCACTAGTACTGGCACTCTGCTCCATATGAGAGTCATCAAATTTTACCGGCAAGTGATAACAGAGATCAGGCATGTGTAAGAGACCACCCGGCGGTACCACTAGCACTCCACTGAATAGGCGTCCCCAGCGTACGGAATCTAAGTCCCAGAGTGCTTGTTCACCAGGGCCCCTGATGGTGGGGATGGACTTGGAGCACCCCGAGACCAGGTCGTGGCTACTGGGTACGTCCGTCAGTGGTAGTGGTATTTTTTCCCCGCAGTCGGTGGGCCCAGTCTTGGGGTTCACCCTGCAGGAGAGAGATGACGAACCCCACCTTCAGATTGGCTCTCCCGAGCGTCTGTGTTCTCCAATTACCAACTTGAATTAGCCATGGTGAGCCCGTTCAATCTGTCAGCCCTTCTACATTCTAATTCCAACTCACTCCCGGAACATCTCAAACACAATCCACTCATACGGGACACACTCTTCACATGGAGGGAGATCAGACGTAGACTAGGAGTTTCTCCCTGGATATCTCCTTTTCTTCCCATTCATCCTTCCTTCTCTGTCTCTCAACAACATGCAGCTTACGATCTGTGGTACAACCAGGGTCTTAGACTTGTCATCCAATTGTATGACTTTGCATCAGGATCTCCCCTTCCGTTCCAACAAATCCTTAGCTCGTTTGAGTTGCCTTCTCATCATTTTTTGTACATTTTACAAGTCAGGAATTTTGTGCAATCCATAGCACAGAATAAACCCACTTGTTTCTGCACGACGGTGATAGAGGTCCTTGTAAGGAATCAGAAATATAACATATCTAATATTTATAGTCAATTGTCTATGCAATACGCAACACCGCTGGAATCCTCCACATCCATCAAATCATGAATCCGAGACTTTGACAATGCTTTCATTGTGGAACAACTACTCACAGGCTTTAACATGACCTGTGCGTTCAACACAAATTTGGCGGGAGCAGCAGTTTAAAATTATGCACCATGCTTATATGCCCTGTCTGTACTCACGTTCAGACTCACTGATCTCTATGTGTCCGCTTTGTGGTTCATATAAGCCGTCACTTCACCACAGGTTCTGGAGTTGCCCATTGATCTCTACCTTCTGGAACCAACTTTTGAACTTCATGCTCTTCATCACTACTCTCCCGTTACCTAGAGACCCACTGCTTCTTCTTTTCGGCAACTTGGATGCTTCCATGTCTGCTGCTTCACATCAGCATATTGCTATGCTCAGAGCCGCCAAACCGTGGCTGTCCACTTGTTTGATGGCTGCGAGAAGGTCTATTCTAAAAAAATGGGTTTCCAACTGCCCGCCAACCATCTCGGATGTCAAATTGGAACTTAACTTCCTACTTCGCTTGGATCGGCTCAGCATCCATATCTCTCCATCCACATCAGGAGAGGAAAAGTTCAACCGCAAGTGGAGTCAATATGTTTCAAGAATATTTCCTACCTCGGAGATCCAGCTTCCCTCCCAAGGATTTCTAACCTAGTCCTAACTTAGCCTCTAGGCGATTCCTGATGCACTGTGTTTTATTTGTCTTAGGGGGCAAATGATTGCTAAATTACCTTCTCTAAGTTTTCCTGGACCTTTACTCAACTATTTTGGCAATCTGCCATTTTTCCACCTTGGCTTCTGTTTTCTTATTCTCTCTATCTTTCACAATCTCGCTTCACTGTTGACTCTTAGTGAAGCGTCCCCGTAATAGCACATTTTCACACATATTGTCAAGCTGCTTCCTATTATATTATCATAGTAGCCTATTATTCACCCTATTATCTTAGTGTCCTAATTTCTATATTCTGGCCTGTCCTCTTGGTCTTCTGGTCTCTGATCTCTGATCTTTGGTAACAAAATTCCTTGTCCTCCTTTTCTCCTTCTTTTCTTTCCTGTCCGTATATTCTTTTCTGGGCTGGTTCTTTCAGCTCCTTGTTCTTCTTTCTTCACTGCTCTATCTCTACCTTCTGCTCTCATTTTGCCTCTACTTCTTACCCATATACACGATGACCTTCCTCTTGGTCATTTGACAAATGGTCAACATGGCATACATTTGCGTATCTCTAGATTACTCATACATACGAAGGTATATACATGTACCTTTCTAAATCCTGGATACTCTATTCTTAAGCCCTTGCAACCTCATACATCATACGATGTCTCCTTTCCTATAAGTAACTTTCTCCTTACTAAATTTCTCTGATTCCTCTTTGTTTCTCTCGGGGCTTTGGCAATTTGTTTTTGTGTAAAATTGTCATTTCTTGAATTTTTCACCTGCTTTGGCATGTTGCCACGCTATGAATACTGCATAAATTCACCGTTGGTTAATGTGTGTATACAATAAAACCAAATAAAGTTTCTTTAAAAAAAAAAAAAAAAAAAGCCAGCCTGGGCAGTATGGGTAAGGGAGAGTAATATTGCAGCCAAGAGGGATGTGACTATTTCAGAGAGTATTTTAGTGTCCACATTTAGGATGGATATAGTTCGGTAAGACCCCGATTCAGTTGGGTCCTTGCCCTTATTAGAAATCAATTTCATAGTCTTGGTGACCCATCAGAATTTGTGGGCCCCCCTCCCAAACCTCGTTATATACTGTCAGTAGCTGAGGGATGATGAGAGTCCATCAGCCTTTAATCACCTCAGACTCTTCCTTTAATAAAATAGGGACATTTACAGATTGCAGGTGGGAGGGGCCAATAGTGAGTAAATGAAGTGAGTCTAGGAATTTTGTGGTCACCTCAAGGTCTTGGATCTAGATATAGAGTGGCACAAATATCTTCCAGTATTTTATTGGTTTCTTCTGAGGAGGAGACAAGGGTAGCAGAAGTATCCTTTAGGGAGGCTACATGAGTTGGTTGGAAAGACCCTTTGCTTACCCACCTTATCACCATATTTACACAATTGTGAATCAGCAGAGGAACCATTTATATGTTTGTAATTCTCTACCCAAAGATCAAAGAGGTGTTTGGCTTCATGCCAATGCTTTCTGTGCTCAGAGGTATTCTGCTTTGTCAATGTTTTATATGAGGAAACATCCTTCCCCTAATAAAAGGCTTGGCAGCTTCCAAGAACAAGTGCGGGTCACATTGATGGGATTCATTAGTGGTGGTGTACTCTAGCCAAGCATCGCTACCAGCGTGTATGAAGTCCACCTTACATGTCAGATAGGAAGGAAATCTCCAAATATTTGGGGGGCCTGTGGTTCGAGGGTCTGCCAAAGAAACAGAGGTGGGGCTATGGTCTGATATAATCAAGTCGTGTATGGCCATATGATGGACATGAGGGAAAAGGGAAGTGCTGCAATAAAGATAGTCTAGCCTGGCAAATGTATTGTGAGAATATGAAGTAAACTCCCTGTCTGTGGGGTCCGCCAGTCACCAGGGGTCTAATAATCCTCTGGCAGAAATCAACTGTGCTAATGAGAAGAGTCAGTAGACACCTTTTCATGGGTGGACCTTGTGTTGACCTGTCCTCTCTATCATTTACTACTGTGTTAGTCTCCTCCATCTATCTGATGTATACTGGGATTATGCAACATCCAATTAGCTGCAGCATTACAGAAGGGTCTGCCAGGGGAGTTGGGGGCATAGACATTGGTGAGTTGGAGATCCTTATTGGAGATCTGTAAGACCACGGTAGCCATACGTCCCATATCATCGTTACACTCAGAGATGAATTCTAATGCCAGGTTTTTGTGGATTACAATGAGCACTCTTGCCTTCCGTCCTACTACTGCCCAACCTAGCGCCTGAGCCACCCACAACCTTTCCATTCTATGAAAGTCTGCTGCTTGTAAGTGTGTCTCCTGCCGGAGTGCCGGACCCGTTCACAACCACTTCAAGTGTCCCAGCATTTGTAATTGTTTAGCAGGGGAGCGTAGCTGCATATGATGAGCTGTAGAAAGGGATATGGCTCCTAGCTTCAGGCGGTGAAGTGAACAGGAAAAAACACAAATTAATCATTATTAAACAACAAAACTGAACATAAAAACTGTAACCTTTCTTCCATATGCGTACTCCATACCTGTGCTTAGCAAATCTGCTGACCTGATGGAATCATATTTAACTTGGTATAGCTTCCTCCCACTGAGAAAGATAGGATACAGACAACGTGACCATGTGACAGCAGGAAGGTAAATACTTGGCTCAAAAATATGAAAGGAAGACTGTAATCCGAGTCTGGCATGAAGTCAATGAAACTCATGGGATATGGATCTGATCAGGTAAGTAGCAGAGGGGGTTGTTCATCACTTTCAGCTGCTTTGGTGGTAATGACATTAACAACAGGTGCACTAGATGGGCAACAAGGAGACGACCCACAAAACAGGAATGGTTTTACAGGTGGAGGTCACTGACATTTTTTCCCTACTCCTCTTTTCTGTTTTTCACTAGTTTGGCATTTGGCTCGGGTCAGTGTCACTACTGGTAGCATGAGGCCATACCTGGACCCTACAGAGGTTGTACAGGCATTCCAACTCTTCCAGGATGGCACATCAATACATGGCATTGCCAGAAGGTTTGCTGTGTCTCCCAGCACAGTCTCAAGAGCATGGAGGAGATTCCAGGAGACAGGCAGTTACTCTAGGAGAGCTGGACAGGGACGTAGAAGGTCCTTAACCCATCAGCAGCACTGATATCTGCTCCTTTGTGCAAGGAGGAACAGGATGAGCACTGCCAGAGCCCTACAGAATGACCTCCAGCAGGCCACTGGTGTGAATGTCTGACCAAACAATTAGAAACAGACTTCATGAGGGTGGCCTGAAGGCCAGACATTCCCTTGTGGGCCCTGTGCTCACTGCCCAGCACCAAAATGCATATGAAGGACAGGACATTCTGGGTAGTCTGTCTCGGTCTCTGATATGAAGGACGGAACATTCTGGGTAGTCTGTCTCATTCTCTGATATGAAGGACGGGACATTCTGGGTAGTCTGTCTCTCTGTCTCTGATATGAAGGATGGGAAATTCTGGGTAGTCTGTCTCTCTCTGATATGAAGGACGGGACATTATAAGTAGTATATCTCTGATATGAAGGATGGGACATTCTGGGTAGTCTGTCTCTCTCTGATATGAAGGATAGGACATTCTGAGTAGTCTGTCTCTCTCTGATATGAAGGACAGGATGTTCTGGGTAGTCTGTCTCGTTCTCTGATATGAAAGACGAGAAATTCTGGGTAGTCTGTCTCTCTCTGATATGAAGGACGGGACATTCTGGGTAGTCTGTCTCTCTCTGATATGAAGGATGGGACATTCTGGGTAGTGTGTCTCTCTCTGATATGAAGGACGGGACATGCTGGGTAGTGTGTCTCTGTCTCTGATATGAAGGACGGGACATTCTGGGTAGTCTGTCTTTGTCTCTGATATGAAGGATGGGAGATTCTGGGCAGTTTGTCTCTGTCTCTGATATGACGGAGGGGACACTCTGGGTAGTCTGTCTCATTCTCTGATATGAAGGATGGGACATTCTGGGTAGCCTGTCTTGGTCTCTGATATGAAGGACGGGACATTCTGGGTAGTCTGTATCGTTCTCTGATATGAAGGACGGGACATTCTGGGTAGTCTGTCTCGTTCTCTGATATGAAGGATGGGACTTTCTGGGTAGTCTGTCTCATTCTCTGATATGAAGGACGGGACATTCTAGGTAGTCTGTCTCTCTCTGATATGAAGGACGGGACATTCTGGGTAGTCTCTCTCTCTCTGATATGAAGTATGGTACATTCTGGGTAGTCTGTCTCTCTCTGATATGAAGGTGTCAGGAATGGACTGGCCAGCAATGGTGGGACTCACCTGCCTTATGAGCTGCAGTACCAGGGCTGGCCAGCGGGTCCTCCCAGCAATCAGAAACTCAACCTTGCAGCCAGTCAAACACCTGGAACTGATTATACTGGTGTATTTAAGGGATGGCCAGACCTGCAGACTCGGCCTTGGTGTGTGTTTTCCTGGGCCCTGTATCCTGTTCCTGCTCCCTGTTCCTGTCTGATTCGTTGCTGACCCTGCTCTGATCCCTGGCTTGTCTGACCATTCTCCTCTGCCTGACCCTCTGTACCATGCTGCCCGCTACCTGCTGAACCTGGCTTGTGACCCCGACCATTCTCCGCTTTCTCCCCCTGTACCTACCTGCCCGATTGATATTGACCCGGCCTGCCTGACGACGCTTGCATTATATGTACTGTCATCTGTGGGTGGTTTGGTTTGGTTAGTTTGCACTGTGTTATGTTTTAGTATTGCACTGCGTTTATGTTTGTATTGTTAGTGTTAATAAATTATATTGTTTATAACATATCTGAGGTCTGCGTTTCCCTGCATCAGTCACACACCTCTGGTCATACCCGGGAGCCCTGACAGAAGGAGGGACATTATGGGTAGTGTGTCAGATTTTAGAGGTCTCTGTTTTATTATGCATTTTGTTTTTATCTTGTGTTCTGTGTCTTTAAGACTTTTCTATCTGTAGTAAAATATCTTTTTTAAACAGTTTGTTGCATAAGAGGTTTATTGTTTCTTACATTTTTTAGTTCTTTTTGAACTTCCCTGATATCTCTGTAAGGTAGATACAATGCAGGAATGGTTATTAGGGGACATTTCTCGGGGCTGCAGTTCATCTGAACTCCACAAGATGGTGATCTCATTTCTACTACCCAGACAGGACTTCTCTATGGAATATGAACAGGAAGTGATGTCAGGAACAGACAGGAAGTGATGTCAGGAACAGACAGGAAGTGATCTGGAATAAAGATAAGACGTTCCCTTTGGTCTGAAGGAGATCGGAGAGGTTGCTGGACGTGGCAGTAGAGGAGGTAATTATTATTATACAGGATTTATGGCGCCAACAGTTTGCTCAGCGCTTTACAATATAACGGGAGACAATACAATAACAATACAGATCAATACAAGAGGGATAGGAGGGCCCTGATCCTGGGAGCTTATAATTTAAGAGGGAGGGGCTAGTGGTACAAAAGGTAGTAACTGTGGGGGATGGACTGGTTGGAAGAGTAGAAGATTCCAGTATTAGCTGAGGGCAGGATAGGCTTCCCTGAAGAGATAGGTTTTCAGAGATCACCTAAAAGTGAACAGAGTAGGCGATAGTCTGATAAATTGGAGTAGAGAGTTCCAGAGGATGGGGGAAGCTCTGGAGAAGTCCTGGAGACGAGCATGGAGGAGGAGACAAGGGAGCTAGAGAGTAGGAGGTCTTGCGAGGAGCGGAGAGGACGGTTTGAGTGATATTTAGAGACAAGATCGGTGATGTACTTTGGGGCAGAGTTATAAATGGCTTTATATGTTATTGTTAGTGTTTTGAATTTTATCCGTTGGGCAAAGGGAAGCCAGTGGAGGGATTGTCAGAGAGGTGTGGAGGACACTGAGTGGAGGCCAGTGGAGGGATTGGCAGAGAGGGATGGAGGACACTGAATGGAGGCCAGTGGAGGGATTGTCAGAGAGGTGTGGAGGACACTGAGTGGAGGCCAGTGGAGGGATTGGCAGAGAGGGATGGAGGACACTGAATGGAGGCCAGTGGAGGGATTGGCAGAGAGGGGTGGAGGACACTGAATGGAGGCCAGTGGAGGGATTGGCAGAGAGGGATGGAGGACACTGAATGGAGAGCATTGGAGGGATTGGCACAGAGGGGTGGAGGACACTGAATGGAGGCCAGTGGAGGGATTGGCAGAGAGGGGGGGAGGACACCGAGTGGAGGCCAGTGGAGGGATTGGCACAGAGGGGTAGAGGACACTGAGTAGAGGCCAGTGGAGGGATTGGCAGAGAGGGGTGGCAGATACACAACGGTTAGTAAGGTGGATGAGTCTGGCAGCAGCATTCATGAAAGACTGAAGAAGGGATAGCCTGCGATGAGGTTGACAATGAGGAGGGAGTTACAATAGTCAAGGCGAGATATAACAAGGGAGTGAATAAGTTGCTTAGTGGTTTCTGAGGTTAGGAACGGGCGTATCTTGGAGATGTTGTGGAGGTAAAGTCTGCAAGATTTGGACAGTGATTGGATTTGGGACTGAAAGGACAGATGGGAGTCTAGGATTACACCTAGTACCCTGGCATGAGGGGAGGGACTGATGATTGTATTATTGATCTTGATGGAGAAGTTAGGGGAGGGGGCACGGGCTGGAGGGAATACTAAGAGCTCAGTTTTGGAAAGATTGAGTTTGAGGAAGTGGAGTGACATCCATGCCGATATGTCACCTAGTAGGTTAGTAATGCGAGAGGAGACTGAAGGGGAGGGGTGAGGTGAGGAGACTGAAGGGGCGAGGTGAGGAGGAGACTGAAGGGGCGAGGTAAGGGGTAGAAAGATAGATTTGTGTGTCATCAGCATAGAGATGGTACTTAAAGCTGTGGGAGTTTATCAAGTGACCAAGGGAGGAGGTGTAGATGAAGAAGAGAAGGGGTTCAAGGACAGAGCCTTGAGGGACCCCTACAGAGAGAGGGAGTGAAGAGGAGGAGGCAGAGTTATCGGTAACACTGAAGGAGCTCTGCGATAGGTAGGAGGAGAACCAGGAGAGAGCAGAGTCTCGGAAGCCAAGAGAATGTAGTTTTTTGAGGAGGAGGGGGTCAAGTAGTAAGAGTACGGAGTAGTGGCCATTGGTTGGGATGAGTATGGAGTAGTGGCCATTAGCTGGGATGAGTACGGAGTAGTGGCCATCGGTTGGGATGAGTACGGAGTAGTGGCCATCGTTCGGGATGAGTACGGAGTAGTGGCCATCGTTTGGGATGAGTACCGAGTAGTGGCCATCGTTTGGGATGAGTACCGAGTAGTGGCCATCGTTTGGGATGAGTACCGAGTAGTGGCCATCGTTTGGGATGAGTACCGAGTAGTGGCCATCGGTTGGGATGAGTACGGAGTAGTGGCCATCGGTTGGGATGAGTGCGGAGTAGTGGCCATCGGTTGGGATGAGTGCGGAGTAGTGGCCATCGGTTGGGATGAGTGCGGAGTAGTGGCCATCGGTTGGGATGAGTGCGGAGTAGTGGCCATCGGCTGGGATGAGTGCGGAGTAGTGGCCATCGGCTGGGATGAGTGCGGAGTAGTGGCCATCGGCTGGGGTGAGTGCGGAGTAGTGGCCATCGGCTGGGGTGAGTGCGGAGTAGTGGCCATCGGCTGGGGTGAGTGCGGAGTAGTGGCCATCGGCTGGGGTGAGTGCGGAGTAGTGGCCATCGGCTGGGGTGAGTGCGGAGTAGTGGCCATCGGCTGGGGTGAGTGCGGAGTAGTGGCCATCGGTTGGGATCAGTACGAAGTAGTGGCCATTGGTTTTAGCAGACTGTAGATCATCAGTGAGTTTTAGTAGGGCAGTTTCAGTGGAGTGTAGTGAGTGAAAGCCAGACTGTAAAGGGTGAAGAAGGTTGTTGTCGGTGAGGGAGGAGCTCAGGCGATTGTTGACTAAACGTTCTAGGAGTTTAGAGGTAAATGGCATCAGGGAGATGGGTCTTAAGTTGTTCAGGTTGGTGGGGTCCAGGGAGGGCTTGTTAAGTATGGGAGTGATGTGCGCATGCTTTAGAGGGGAGGGGAAGGCACCAGTAGAGAGGGAGAGATTGAAGATGTGAGTGAGGGAGCATAGGATGGAAAAGAGGGTGACAGTAGTAGTTGTGAGGGGACAGGATCCAGGGGGCAGGTGCTGAGACGGGCTTATGAGAAAACCTTAGTGACCTCTTCAGTAGTAGCGAGGTCAGAAGAGGAAAGTGTTGAGGAAGGTTTAGTATAAGGAATGCTAAGTGGGATGGATGTCTGTGCAGTGGAGATGTCCCTACGAATTGCATCAATCTTGTTTTTGAAATGATTTGCAATCTCATGAGCAGTGAGTGAGGTACTGGGTGGAGGTGGAGAAAGTAGAGAGTTAAAAGTAGAGAAGAGAAAATGAGGACTGGATGACAAGGTATTGATGAGAGCGACAAAGTCGTCTTGTTTGGCAGCATGGAGGGAGGAATTGTATGTGAAGAAAGCAGATTTATATCGGGTGAATGCTTGCTGAGATTTGGTTTTATGCCACAATCACTCCAACAATCATTTCTGGTGTGGTCAGTCTGCCACGGATGTAATGGTCTGATGGGCTTGATGCTTCGTGTTGTTAGAGGAGCAAGTGAGTCTAATGTGGATGAGAGCAAACTGTTGTAGACAGCAGTGGCCAGGTCAGGGCAGGACAGGGGAGAGATTCTGTCATAGAGTTGGTCAGTTGCAGAGTGGAAAGGAGCCGGGTTCAAGTTGTGAAGGTTTCTGCGGGTAATTGTTGGCTGCTTGGAGGGATAGGTGTTTGAAGACGAGGAGACTGTGAAGGTGATGAGATTGTGATCAGAGAGAGGAAAGGGGGTGTTTGTGAGGTTGTAGGGAGTGCAAAGATGGGAGAAAACAAGGACTAATGTATTCCCATCAGAGTGAGTGGAGGACTGTATACATTGTGTTAATGCAAAAGATGAGGTTATGTTGAAGAGTTGGGATGTAGCCGGGTTGTTGACATTAATAGGAATGGTAAAATCTCCGAGAATGATAGTTTGTAGTTTAGAGGAGAGAAAGTAGGGTGTCCAGGTGGAGAAATCATCAAGAAAGCGGGACACGGGTCCAGGAGGCCGATAGATCACTGCAGTCCTCAGAGAAATGGGAGAAAACAGCCGGATGCAGTGAGTCTGGAAAGAAGAGAAGGATAGAGAGGGAGGGTTAGGGAGGACTTGAAAGGTGCTCAGTGGTGACAGAAGCAAACCAACCCCACCACCTTTCTGACCACTGGGTCTGGGTGAGTGGGTCCAGATGAGGCCTCCATAGGGAAGTGCTGCGGGAGAAGCAGAATCTGCTGCTTGGAGTCAGGTTTCTGTAATTGCTAGTAGGTTAAGGGAGCCGGAGACAAAAAGGTCATGGACAGAGGTGAGATTATTACAGACAGAGCGGGCATTCCAGAGCACACATGAAAAAGGGGAGGGTGGTTTTTGTGAGCACGGGGACTGATATTAAATTGAGGGGATTGCAGCTATTCCTGGATGAAAGAGGATGCCTGGTGTGGGGGTGAAATACTGGAGGACCAGAGTTTGGGGAGATATCCCCAGAGGTTAGGAGAAGAAAGAGGGTGCCGGATGTGGGGGTGAAATACTGGAGGACCAGGGTTTGGGGAGATATCCCCAGAGGTTAGGAGAAGGAGGGTGCAGAAAGTAAGATGGGAGCGGGATGTACACGAGCGCACATGCCTTCCAGACCTGGTGTTTGGGTCAGCAGGAGGTGATGAGAGCAGTAGTAGGGAGATGGTAGCAGTGAGGGGGAGATGTACAAGTTCTGGGGTGGAGCAGAGGGGTGAGATTTTTGGAACACAGGAAAGTAATATGAGAAGGAGGCGTAGAGGGGAAATATGAAAGGCACACAGAGTGGGACTCAGACTTGTAAGAGATGTTTCCCGGGGTGTTTGCTTGTAGTCTGTCCAGCATGCAGGAGAGTTTCTTGTTGTATCTTCCTGCTGCTTTAGTTCAACTGCTTCTTAGCACTCCATCAACGCAGAACTCACTCAAAAGCAGCCACCCCATCAGTGATCTTCCCCATCAGTGACTGTGCCCCCCATCAGTGATCTTCCCCCATCAGTGCCTGTGCCCCCCATCAGTGATCTTCCATTAGCTGATCTAAATTTATAGGGAGATGGCCCAATGAGCACTCATCTCCACCCCAATTAGGAACTGATAAGGATCACATGAATGGGGGGGATGATTCTCAAACACAGACCAGACACAGGCTACAGTCATAAAACGGTAATAAGATGTTATGTTCTATTTACACCCAGTAGCCCCCCATCATGTCCGTCCTCTTCCTCCATAGTCATGTCCATCCTCTTTGTCTATAGTCCTGTCCGTCCTCTTCCTCCGTAGTCATGTCCGTCCTCTTCCTCCATTGTCACTATGATGTCTTTTATCTCCAGCAGATGATACACACATGTTGATGATATACATCAATATTTAGAAGGACACAAGGATCTCTACAAGGACGTCATGATGGACAATCAGCCGCCCCTCACATCACCGGGTAAGAGGAGACTTTATTGTAAAGGAGAGAGCAGTACGGAGGATCCACCTAGATCCCCCATCATCTGATAAACACATAGAAACAATGGATTCAGTCAGTGTGTGTGTTTCCTACAGATGGATCCAGTCATGGGAACCCACCAGAGAGATGTCCCCGTCCTCTGTATTCCCGGGATTCCACACAGGAAGGTCACACCATCCCTCACCATCATCAGGTAGATGAGGAACAATCACTGATAGTATCATTAGGATCTGTACATTATCTGCATTGTTACCATTGATGCCATTTTTATTATATCTTTCAGAGTGGAATCCTCGGGGATGATAATATTGATGTTAAAGAAGAGTATAAAGAGGAGGATGAGGAGTATGGAGTGATGGAGGAGTTTTCAGAAGGACACAAGGATATGATGGAGCCACCTAATACCAGGAACCCACCAGAGAAATGTCCCCGTCCTCTGTATTCCCGGGATTCCACACAGGAAGGTCACACCATCCCTCACCATTGCAAGGTTGGTGGGATGGAGCATCTAGAACATGGAGTTTTTTTATGTGACCTTACATTTTACAGATGATATTTTCTCTCATTTCCTTGATTTAGAGTGGAGATCCAATCGATATAGAATTTGAGGTGAAAGCAGAAGAAGAAGAGGCGTATGTAAGGGATGATCAGCAGTCTGTGGAGGAGGATGGAATAACGGGGACATTTATAGAGGAGGACACTCCTACAGAGATCAGCACAGGTGGGTCATGAACACTAAATCCATTCCTCCACCCATACTGCTCACTGATTGGTCCAGAGTAGGGCGGGGACTGGGTGATATCAGCCTGTAATCCCCTGGTCTCTTTCCTGAGCTGTGTTCCCCGTCCTGTATTCCTGGATTTCTCTCGGATAATCTTCCTTCTCTGTGCTGCAGACACAATTTATGTCTCTAGACTGGATTTATGGAGGTTCTGGGGTTCAGCTGGCAGAAAAATGTTGATTTTCACCATAGATGTCTATGAGTCCAGCAAGATCTCTGACAGAACATTTCTCCCAGGGTTCCTTGCTCTGTTATCTGCTGACTGTGCCGGGTGGAGGGATATGTCTGTATAGTCTCAGACCCAAGTCACTGAGTGCAGTCTCAGGAGATGGGAGGCAGCGGTGTGGGATCTCTGCAACTTGTCTACAGTAAACATTTAATCTTCCACTGATTACTGAATACCAATATTATGAGTTCTGACCCTTACACTGTATAATGTATATTGTACATTCCATACTCCTGACCCCTGCACTATATACTCTATGTTGTACATTACATACTCCTGACCCCTGCACTATATACTCTATGTTGTACATTACATACTCCTGACCCCTGCACTATATACTCTGTTGTACATTACATCCTCCTGACCCCTGCACTATATACTCTATGTTGTACATTACATATTCCTGACCCCTGCACTATATACTCCATGTTGTACATTACATATTCCTGACCCCTGCACTATATACTCCATGTTGTACATTACATATTCCTGACCCCTGCACTATATACTCTATATTGTACATTACATACTCCTGACCCCTGCACTATATACTCGATGTTGTACATTACATACTCCTGACCCCTGCACTAAATACTCTATGTTGTACATTACATACTCCTGACCCCTGCACTATATACTCTATGTTGTACATTCCATAGTCCTGACCCCTGCACTATATACTCTATGTTGTACATTACATATTCCTGACCCCTGCACTATATACTCCATGTTGTACATTACATATTCCTGACCCCTGCACTATATACTCCATGTTGTACATTACATACTCCTGACCCCTGCACTATATACTCTATGTTGTACATTACATACTCCTGACCCCTGCACTATATACTCTATGTTGTACATTACATACTCCTGACCCCTGCACTATATACTCTATGTTGTACATTACATACTCCTGACCCCTGCGCTATATACTCTATGTTGTACATTACATACTCCTGACCCCTGCGCTATATACTCTATGTTGTACATTACATACTCCTGACCCCTGCGCTATATACTCTATGTTGTACATTACATACTCCTGACCCCTGCACTATATACTCTATGTTGTACATTACATACTCCTGACCCCTGCACTATATACTCCATGTTGTGCATTACATACTCCTGACCCCTGCACTATATACTCTGTTGTGCATTACATACTCCTGACCCCTGCACTATATACTCTATGTTGTACATTCCATAGTCCTGACCCCTGCACTATATACTCTATGTTGTACATTCCATACTCCTGACTTCTGCTCTCCCCCCACTGCTATATATACACATAATATGGATTCTCTTTTGTTACACCCATTTCCTCCCAGCTGGACATTTTATATCGGATGATGTGATTGGAGCACAGACTTTTACATGGTGATAATAATGTGATAACATCCTCCAACTTTGGACCCTTAAACAGAAAGTGATAATGAGGGAGGAGTCAATCCCCCAATGATGGTGGTCTTCAGGATCAGTCCAGTCTTCATCTTGGTTGTTCTCCCCCCATCCTCACTCTCTGACCTCTGGTGGGGCTCAGCCCCGCTGTTCTTCATGACTAAATCATGGACTAAATAAGGAAGTGCAGTACTTCTTGTGTTGGGAAGATGGCGATGAGTGATAGAGGGGGTGGGGACCCTCGTCCTATAATCCCCTCATCACTGTCCCTCCTATAAAAGACAGTTCTGGTTGTTTCCTCACTCTCTGACTAAGGTCCATGAATAAAGAAATGACCTGGTAGGAGATCAGAGGAGCCATTTCCTAGTTCCCTTGAGGGTGGAATTGTAAGCTCCTCAGAGATCAAGCTGCCTGATGTGGGCGGAGTCCTGGTTTGGGGGAACCAATCAGCTCCTGTCTAGTAATCCTCTTTGTCTTTGTATTTTAGTCCATGGCCGGGAGATGAGGAAAACCTCCGAGGATTGTCTCACTTTGTCTCCAGACTGGAAAGTAGAAGATGAGGACATCACACAGTATAGTCCAGGAGAAAACCCGGCTCCCTCCAATGTGCATCCGGCACCACCCAGTGTAGATGGACCATCGGATTCCTCGTATCCTGAGGAACCTCAGACTGTGCGGGACCGGGCCGGCCTTCCAACAGGGAAGAGGTTCTCCTGTACTGAGTGCGGGAAAGGTTTCCAGTCTAAATCTGGTCTGAATGGGCATAAAAGATTTCATACAGGGGAGAAGCCACATTCCTGTTCTGAGTGCGGGAAATGTTTTTCAGAGAAGTCCAATCTTTACACACATCAAAGAACTCACACAGGGGAGAAGCCGTATTCCTGTCCTGAGTGCGGGAAATGTTTTTCAGAGAAGGTCAGTCTTTCCACACATCAGAGATCTCACACAGGGGAGAAGCCGTATTCCTGTCCTGAGTGTGGGAAATGTTTTTCAGTGAAGTCCAATCTTTACACACATCAAAGATCTCACACAGGGGAGAAGCCGTATTCCTGTCCTGAGTGTGGGAAAAGTTTTTCATTGAAGTCCAATCTTTACACACATCAGAGATCTCACACGGGAGAGAAGCCATATTCCTGTCCTGAGTGTGGGAAATGTTTTTCAGTTAAGTCCCATTTTAAAAGTCATCAGAGATCTCACACAGGGGAGAAGCTGTATTCTTGTTCTGAGTGCGGGAAATGGTTTTCACTGAAGTCCAAACTTGATTATCATCAGAGATCTCACACAGGGGAGAAGCCACATTTCTGTCCTGAGTGTGGGAAATGTTTTTCATTGAAGTCTAGTCTTCACATACATCAAAGATCTCACACAGGAGAGAAGCCGTATTCCTGCCCTGAGTGTGGGAAATGTTTTTCAGTGAAGTCCAGTCTTTACACACATCAGAGATCTCACACGGGAGAGAAGCCGTATTCCTGTCCTGAGTGTGGGAAATGTTTTTCAGTTAAGTCCTATTTTAACACACATCAGAGATCTCACACTGGGGAGAAGCCATATTCTTGTCCTGAGTGTGGGAAATGTTTTTCAGTGAAGTCCAGTCTTTACACACATCAGAGATCTCACACGGGAGAGAAGCCGTATTCCTGTCCTATGTGTGGGAAATGTTTTTCAGTTAAATCCCATATTAACAGACATCAGAGATCTCACACTGGGGAGAAGCCGTATTCTTGTCCTGAGTGCGGGAAATGTTTTTCACAGAAGTCCAGTGTTTACATACATCACAGATCTCACACAGGGGAGAAGCCACTTTCCGGTCCTGAGTGAGGGAAATGTTCCTCACTGAAGTCCTGTTTTCCTGTACATCAGGTATTATAACGGGGTAGACAGATCAGATGGGTCAATACTTAATGGGGGGTGGAATGGGGAAAGATGGGGGGAGGGCTATGGTAGATGATAAGAAGGTTCCCATGTTACAAACAACCAGTGCAATTGGTACCATTTGTATGCAAATAAAAAATACAAAAAATCCATGTGAACAAGGTGTTGGTGAATGGTCAAGGTGTCGGCGAATGAACAAGGTGTCGGCGAATGAACAAGGTGTCGGCGAATGAACAAGGTGTCGGCGAATGAACAAGGTGTCAGTGAATGGAAGTGTTTGTTCCCCAATACCAGAAGTGTGCCCAGCACAATAGGTGAGTTGGAAGGTTTGGTGCATGAAGAGAACTAGGATTGAATTGGTATTGCTGAATCTTGGCTTCATTCCTCACATGACTGGGCCATTCATATTCCTGGCTAGGTTCTCTTTCGGAGAGACGGGGGAATAGGAAAGGTGGTGGTGTCTGTCTCTATGTGAGAAGTGATCTCAGAGCGAGTGTGAAAGAGGACCTAGTTGATGGAGAGTGTGATGAGGCTGAAGGATTATGGGTGGAGCTGCACATTGGGGGGCGGTACTACAAAGGTCATCATTGGAGTTTGTTATAGGCCTCCCAGTGTTAATGAGGAGGTGGAGACTCAGCTCCTCCCACAGATGGAAAGGGCTGCAAGGGCTGGGACAGTGATAATAATGGGGGATGGTAACGACCCAGAAATTGACTGGAGTAATGGTACTGCAGGAACAGTTAAAGGCCAAAAATGTATAAACCTACTACAGGACAATTTTATGGTCCAGTTCATAGCGGCCCCAACTAGGAATGATGCTCTGCTGGACCTGGTCATCTCCAACCATGCAGAGCTTATTATGAATGTCCATATAAAATAACATCTGGGTAGCAGTGACCACAACATGATTTCATTTATTGTTAGCTATAAACAGTAAGCACAGGAAAAATAAAAATGCTCAATTTTAAGAGAGCTAATTTTCCAAAGCTGAGAGCTGCTCTCCAAGACTTAGACTGGGAGGGAATATTGGCATCGATGAACACAACACAGAAATGGGAGTTCTTCCCAAAGACTGTATGTGACCACACTACAAAATATATTCCCATGGGCAACAAGTATAAAAGGTTACAAATCCAACCTATGTGGCTTACAGCCAAAGTTACAAAAGCGATAGATAATAAGAAAAGAGCTTTTATTAAATATAACAATGAAGGAACGCGATCATCGTTTACACATTACAAAGAATAGAACAGAATACGCAAAAAGGAAATAAAGGAGCAAAAACTGAAAACAAACGACAGAAAGATATCAGGACGACCCCAAAACATTCCTCCAATATATGAATAGTAGAAAGGTCCGGTCTCAGCATGTAGGCCCTTTACAGAACCATCTAGAGGGGGGGGGGGACAAAGAGAAGGACAATGTATGAAATCCCTTCTTCAGCTCTGTGTATACAAAGGAGCATGGGGGGGCTCTTGTCCATAATGGGGGGTGGTACTGACACCCCCAGATGATCCACATTGGCTCAAAGTTGATATGATCCAGAAATATTTAGACTGAATAAAGCCCCTGGACCGGATGGCAGACACCCACGGGGCCTTAAAGGATTCAGCTCTGTCATTTCACGGCCATTGTTTCTGTCCAGGAATGAGAAGATCGCCATGACGCATGAATCTGACAAGACATACAGGCAGGTGGGCAGTAGGACCCAGGCACGCCTGTCACCAATGATGGCACCGGCAGGCACTAGGACCCAGGCGCGCCTGTCACCAATGATGGCACCAGCAGGCAATATGACCCAGGTGCGCCTGTCACCAATGATGGCACCGGCAGGCACTAGGACCCAGGCGTGCCTGTCACCAATGACGGCACCGGCAGACAATATGACCCGGGTGCGCCTGTCATCAATGACGGCACCGGCAGGCACTAGGACCCGGGTGCGCCTATCACCAATGACGGCACCGGCAGGCACTAGGACCCGGGTGCGCCTATCACCAATGACGGCACTGGCAGGCACTAGGACCCGGGTGCGCCTATCACAATTGACAGCACTGGCAGGCACTAGGACCCAGGGGCACCTGTCACCAATGACGGCACCGGCAGGCAATATGACCCAGGCGCACATGTCACCAATGACGGCACCAGCAGGCAATATGACCCAGGCGCGCTTGTCACCAATGATGGCACTGGCGGGCACTAGAACACAGGCGCGCCTGTCACCAATGATGGCACCGGCAGACAATATGACCCGGGTGCGCCTGTCATCAATGATGGCACCGGCAGGCACTAGGACCCGGGTGCGCCTGTCACCAATGATGGCACCGGCAGGCACTAGGACTCAGGCGCGCCTATCACAATTGACAGCACTGGCAGGCACTAGGACCCAGTAGCACCTTCCACCAATGACGGCACCGGCAGGCAATATGACCCAGGGGCACCTGTCACCAATGACGGCACCGGCAGGCAATATGACCCAGGCGCGCCTGTCACCAATGATGGCACCGGCAGGCACTAGGACCCAGCAGCGCCTTCCACCAATGACGGCACCGGCAGGCAATATGACCCAGACGCACCTGTCACCAATGACGGCACCGGCAGGCAATATGACCCAGGCGCACCTGTCACCAATGACGGCACCGGCAGGCAATATGACCCAGGCGCGCCTGTCACCAATGACGGCACTGGCAGGCACTAGGACCCAGTTTAACCCCTCGCCATCCTGAGGATTTACCCCCCTTCTTGACCAGACCTCTGGCGCTCTACTAATTCAACGGATAATTGCGCGGTCATGCAATGCTGCACCCAAATGAAATTTATGTCCTTTTTTTCACACATATAGAGCTTTCTTTTGGAGGTATTTGATCACCTGTGCGCTTTTTATTTTTTGTGCTATAAACAAAAAAAGACCAAAAATTTTGAAAAAAAAACAATATTTTTTACTGTTGGCTATAAAAAATATATAGTAAACTCAAAGTTAGTTATAAATTTAGGCCAAAATGTATTCTGCTCCATGTTTTTGGTAAAAAAATTCCAATAAGTGTATATTGATTGCTTTGTGTGATAGTTATAGCGTCTACAAACTATGGGAGAGATATTGGAATTTACACCATTTTTTTGCTATACAGCGCTGCACTAGTGTTTCTGACAATTGCGCGGTCATGCAATACAGTAAATAAATGAACATGTAACTAAACTCTTCTTTAAACATAGATGAATCTATCCCAATATACAATAAAATAAAAAAATAAATTGTAAAATAAAATAAAAATCCCCAAATATTATATATCAAACTAAATGTCCCAAAAAATAAATGTCCAAAATGTCTCTGTAAAGATGTCTTTCCAAATTCCAGAGCAAACTCGTATCATCTTTAATCATCCAGTATGGAAATTCCAAAATTCTTCATGAACCTCAAAAAACTAAACTTCTGATAGTGTATTACCTTTATACTGAACATACATGTAAAATAGTGAAAGAACCGTGTATCATGCCAACTGCATAACGTGAGCTCACACGTGAAAAAACAATTCCTCTACCAATATATCAATCTCTGAATATGTAAATACACTCGTGACAAGAATCAGAAGAGTGACCATTCCAAGTCCAAACGATGAAACGTGATCACCTCCAAATAGTGAGAATGGAGAATAACCCAAATCTCTAATAGTGAGCTCTACAAACTCAATAATAGTGAACAATAAAGTGCTCTCCTCCAACTGGTGCAACAATGGATCATTCCCCTCTGGAAATAAATCCCAGGCTTTCAGGGGATAGTCGCACTCTCCAGGCTTCCTAATGTTCCTGTTGGCACTCTTCCATATTCCTCATCAGGTGAGATAGGAGACAATCAGCGCTATATAGTAACAGAAGTCAATATTTATTGAATATCTTACATTACAATTGAAGAATATCAGCTTCCAGCATTCAGAACAGCTCAGGTGTAGTCCTATGTATAGAGAACCGCATGTTCCCACTTCCAAAATGGCCACCACCACACTTCCGGTTTTGCGTGAGTTCTTCAGATGTTACGTGTTCTGACGCGTTTCGTCACTTCCTGGACTTTTTCACAAGGGATCAAGATGTCTGAGAGGCGGTTCCTTATATTCTGTCCCACATCAAGGGCAGGAAATCGAATCCGCCATCTTACTATATGGAAAAATGGAATCATGTATATCTTTATTCCCATTCCCTATACGAGCACTGCGATCCCTATATGAACACTGCAATCCCTATATGAACACTGCAATCCCTATACGAGCACTGCAATCCCTATACGAGCACTGCAATCCCTATACGAGCACTGCAATCCCTATACGAACACTGCAATCCCTATATGAACACTGCAATCCCTATACGAACACTGCAATCCCTATACAAGCACTGCAATCCCTATACGAACACTGCAATCCCTACACAAACACTGCAATCCCTACACGAACACTGCAATCCCTATACGAACACTGCAATCCCTATACGAACACTGCAATCCCTATACGAACACTGCATTCCCTATACGAACACTGCAATCCCTATACGAACACTGCAATCCCTATACGAGCACTGCAATCCCTATGCGAACACTGCATTCCCTATACGAACACTGCAATCCCTATACGAACACTGCAATCCCTATACGAGCACTGCAATCCCTATACGAACAGTGCAATCCCTATACAAACAGTGCAATCCCTATACGAACACTGCAATCCCTATACGAACACTGCAATCACACAGCATCTATTCTAGAACCATATAACTGTGTACCTATACTGTAACATAAACTCCATCTTAATGACCCCCCCACTCCTCCTAACAGGTACACGCCCCCATACCTGATCTAAATCCCCATGTAATTAAAATGCTAAAAAGGATCAACATATACTGTGAATCCAACTAAATAGTAGCAATGTATATACACCCTTCTTATATAATATATAAATATATAACAGACCGATATTCAATACAATGACAATCTTATACCCCCTATGGTGATGACTCCCTCTACTGGTCAATCTATGCATTCCCAGATCAATACATTCTACATCTACTCACACACAACCTGATCCATATCCCCCAAACTATCTCATAAAAAGTATGATAAATATGATATATAATAAAATAAATTAAATATAACATAAATAAAATCAACCCCTAAAAAACACTAACAGTTAATATAAAATCTACCAAATACATAAAAGTTGTCACTATTTTACATGTATGTTCAGTTTAAAGGTAATACACTATCAGAAGTTTATTTTTTTGAGGTTCACAAAGAATTTTGGAATTTCCATACTGGATGATTACAGATGATACAAGTTTGCTTTGGAATTTGGAAAGACATCTTTACAGAGACATTTTGGACATTTATTTTTTGGGACATTTAGTTTGATATATAATTTTTTGGGATATTAATTTTAATTTACAATTTATTTTATTTATTTTATTGTAAATTGTATTTATGTATTATTTTATTGTATATTGGGATAGATTCATCTATGTTTAAAGAAGAGTTTAGTTACATGTACACATACTTTCAAGGGTGAAAGTTTACTTTTCTTTTGGGTATAGTAGATATTTTTGTAGGTGATAGGGTGCGGAATTCTGTTTATTGATTATTGCGTAAGTAAATTAAATTTGCATCCTTTTTTTCACACAAATAGTTTTCCCTTAGTGGTCATTGATCACCTGTGCACTTCTTATTTTCCGCTCTATAAACAAAAAAAGACCAAAATTTTTTAATAAAAACAATATTTTCTCATTTATGTCATAACAAATATCAAAAAAATTTAATTTCATCATAAATTTAGGCCAAAATGTATTCTACTACATGTTTTTGTTAAAAACATTCCCAATAAGTGTATATTGATTGCTTTGTGATAGTTATATCATCTACAAACTATGGGAGAGATCATGGAATTTACACAGCTTTTACTTTGACTCCTCATCATATTTCTTGAGGTGCTAAAATACCAGGACAGTACAAACACCCCCAAATGACCCCTTTTCAGAAAGTAGACACCCTAAGCTATCTGCTGAGAGGCATATTGAGTCCATGGAAGATTTATTTTTTTCCACAAGTTTTTGGAAAATTATTATTTTTTTCTTTACACAAAGTTGTAACTTAAATTATATATTTGTCACACAAGCCATGGGTATATGTGGAATTACACTCCAAAATACATTCTGCTACTTCTACCAAGTATGGGGATACCACATGTGTGAGACTTTTTGGGAGCCTAGCGACATACAGGAGCCTGAAATCCAATGACTGCTTTGAAATCCCAAAGGCAAAGGTGTGGAATCTCCTTATTTCACTTCCTCACTACCTATCACAGTTTTGGAGGCCCTGAAATGTCAGGATAGCACCAGACCCCCCAAAATGACCCCTTTCTGGAAAGTAGACACCCCAAGGAATTTAAAAAGAGGCATGGTGAGTTTTTTGCAGATCTCATTTTTTCCTACAAGGTTTTGAAATATAAAAAAAAAAGAAATTTTTTTTTTGTTTTTTATTCATTTTCCAAAAACGTGGCAACAAACGAGATCTGCAAGATATTCACCGTGCTTATTATCAATTTCCTTGGGGTGTCTACTTTCCAAAAAGGGGTCATTTCGGGGGGTTTGGTGCTATCCTGGCATTTCAGGGCCCCTGAAACTGTGATAGGGAGTCAGGAAGTGTAATGAGGAAATAAAGCCCTTTAAAAGGTGCTTATTGTATTTTGGGGTCCTGTACTTGGCTAGACTGCCAAAATGTCTCACATGTGGTACCCCCATACTTAGGAGAAGTAGCAGAATGTATTTTGGGGTGTAATTCCACATATACCCATGGCATGTGTGAGCAGTAAATCATTTAAGTGACAATTTTGTGTAAAAAAAAAAAATTTTTGTAATTTTCCAAAAACTTGTAAAAAAATTATTTCATTTATTAATTCAACATGCCACTCAGCAAATAGTTTGGGGTGTCTACTTTCCAAAAAGGGGTCATTTGTGGGGGGTGGGGGCATTGTATGCCCAGCATTAGAAGTTTATGCCACACATCATTCACTCTTCTACCCACCTGAAGACCAAGCCTTTTCTGACACTTTTTGTTCACATGAAAAAAATCAGTATTTTTTGCTAGAAAATTAATTTAATTATATATTTGTTTAAAGTAGACATCCTAGTGAATAAAATGGTGGGTGCTACAATTTTTCATGTCACAATGATTATTCAAATGCAAATTAAAAAAATGCACTTATTTTACTTTTAATGCACAAAAACACATTATGTTGGCCAATTATTTGGTAAAATATAAAAGATGATGGTATGCCGAGTAAATAGATACCAAACATGACATGATTTAAAACTGTACATTCAATGGTGACAAACTGCAAACATTTTTAACATCCATAGGCAAAGTTTTAAAAGCCTTTACAAGCTACCATTTTAGATCTACAGAGGAGGTCTGGTGTTAGAATTACTGCCCTTGATCTGACGTTCGTGGTGATACCTGACATGCATGGTGCAACCGCTGTTTACATACCAGTACAGGGTCAACACTCCTGCACACCGGTGTGCACATGCGTGGGGGGGGGCAAGGTTTTTTTTCATTATTTTGTTATTTTGATTTTTTCAATTATTTTTACACTGTCCCTTTAATTTTTTTTAATCACTTTTAATGCTATCACAGGGAATGCAAATATCCCCTATAACCTCAATGGGGAGAAATCTGGGGTCTATCAGACTCTAGATATCTCCTCTGCCCTTACATTATGTAATCAAACCAAGATCGGTGATCAGATGCTTTCCCAATTTACAAATGGCGCTGTTTATATCCTGCGAAACTGAAGTGATGAAATGCTGGTAGCTTCCGATTTCTTAGACTATAGAGATGATTGGCACCATTCTGGTCTCCAATCAGCTCTATGGTCAGCTGGCAGAAACACCGGCTGCATTCTCAGGTTCCCCTGTTGGCACGGAACTGCCCGAGAAGGCCATGGAAGGCAGCGGGGGAGGGGGGCATCATATCCTGCTGCTTGAAAAAGCAATCTTGCAGCTAATTAGCCACTAGGATTGCTTTTACATGAAAGTTGATCGCCGGCTGAAAAAAACGATAACAGGATGATGCCTGCAGATGTAGGCATCATCCTGGTATAACCATTCAAAGTCCAGGGATGTACCAGTACATCGCTGGTCCTTGTTGGGTATATATACTATATTCTTTTTTTTTGTATGCAGCCTGTGGACTGAATGAAAAAAAGAGAAGAAATCTCTGCCAGTAAAAGTGTGTGGTATGCCCACCATTAGAATATACCACCCTGCATCCACCCACTTCTAATGGTGGGCACACATTAGGTCCAATGGTGCCACATGCCCCAATTCCAAGATTGTACAAATGTCTAAATAGTGGCACGCTTGAATAAAAATTGTCCACGTATAGGTGGTACCCCATATGGAAAAATGATGACACCAAGTCCCAAACTATCTTGCCACTACTCCCCATGTAAACTGGGCATCCGGGGGCTCCACGTGACTATCTTTTCCCTCATACATCCAAAACATATAAGTATATCCTGTTGTCCTCTCACAGGTCTTCTACATCTTGACCCCATATCTGGCACGCTTGCTGGGGAGAAATTGTTGAATGCAAGGCAGCCAGAAAAATGAATCAGGGACTCATCAACGCAGATGTTTTGCTGGGGAGTATAGACATCTGCAAATTTTTGGTTAAGGTGATTTGCGAGGGGCTGAATTTTGTGGAGCCGGTCAAATTCAGGGTCACCCCGAGGATGACAGAGTGTATTGTCATTGAAATGCATAAAACACATTATACTCTCATATCTATGCCTGGCCATGGCAGCAGAGAACACGGCATATGATGAATGGGGTCTGCGGACCAATACAACCGTAATTCATTTCTTTTAGTAATGCCCATGTTGAGCGTTAGGCCCCAAAAAAATGTAAATTTGAAAACCGTAATGAGTTTCCATGCGAATGGTCTGGCAAAGTTTGAATTTGGGTTGGCAGCGATAAATTGTTGTGCATATAAACTGCTTTGATCCACAATCAATGCATACAGATATTCCATGAAAAACAGCTCCAAAAATCAAGGAGGTATGTGAAAGACCAGGATGTACTAGACCGCTGGTGCTCTCCAGTTCACCAAAAGGTAGCGTGGCACTAGTACTGGCATTCTGCTGCATATGAGAGTCATCAAAATTTACCGGCAAGTGCTAGCAGAGATCAGGCCTGATTCTGCGAACACTGCAGTTTTGTGTGCAATGTATCAAGTGACAGTGACCTACTGACACTGTGCTTGCTGGGGGAGAAGGGGGGTAAGCGCACGGGCTAAACACAGGTGTTGGTAGGTGCCGGGGCTGATCCCGCTAACGCTGCATTTTTGGGGATGCTATACTAATGTGAACGCTGGTGTAGTGCTGATCTGATCAAAGATATTGACCCGTTCAGACACCATACTAGCAATGGAGGATTATTGTACATGAGTGTGCTCCTGGCAATCAAGGGGTTAAATGTGATGACTGGTGTACTGACTGGCAATCTGATGCTATCTGGGAGGGGTGTGAAAACCATGGGAGCGCAAATCATGTATATATATATATATATATATATATATATGTGATTTTGCGCACCCATGCCGCCCTGTAGCAGTATTTCTGCTATAGGGTGGTCAGGAAGCGGTTACAGAAGAGGTTTGTGTTACGGCGCTGCGTTACTTTAACGGACAATTGCGCGGTCATGCCACACTGCACCCAAATTAAATTTATATCCTTTTTTTCCCACATATTGAGCTTTCTTTCGGTGGTATTTGATCGCCTGTGCGTTTTTTATTTTTTGCGCTATAAAAAAAAAAGGCTGACAATTTTGAGAAGAAAAAACTTTATTTTGGACTTTTTACTATAAAACATGTCCAGTAAAAAAATATTATTTCATCATAAATTTCTGCCAAGATGCATTCTGCGACATGTCTTTGCTAAAAAAAAAAAACAATGCATGTAAATTAATTGGTTTACATGAAAGTTATAGCGTTTACAAATGGCGGGAAAGATACTGGGATTTTTAATTTTTATTTATACTAATAATTGCGGCGATCAGCGACTTATGGCGGCAATCAGTGACTTATGGCAGGACTTCGGCGGGCATTCTGACACTGGGGGGGAACTGACTTGGGGTCACTGACATCCCCAGTGACACCAATACAGTGATCAGTGCAAAATAAAAAATACTGACACTGTACTAATGGCACTGGGGAGGAAGGGGTTAACATTTTTATTCAATGACAGGGTTAACTGTGTGAGGGGAGTGTTTTACTAGAGGGCGGGGTGTGTACTGCAGTGAGACACGCTGATCCGGACAGATAAACTCTTCTCTCCCGATCAGCGTATCAGGAGCTGACAGGGAACTGACAAAGAGTAGAGCTGTGTGTAAACAATGCAGCCCTGCTCTCTGTCAGTGTTTGCCGCTAATCGCAGGGAAACGGGTGGTAATGACTGACCGTGACCCGGCGACTGACATCCGCAATTGGTGACACAGGTAGGGCGGTGGCGCACCCCTACCTGTTTTGCAATAGCACGTTTTAAAACATGCTTTTGCACAGCCGTGCCGCCCTGCAAACGTTTTATTGCAGTGGCTGGTCTTAAAGTGGTTAATAATCCCGCTTATAGCTCTATATTGTATGGAATAGGTTGTTATGAAAGGACAGACCCGTGAAGTTGGTGTTCTCATTGTGTCAGTCAGCATTTGGTCCCTATCAGGACCAGCCACAGTTTTGAGAGTATTATCCAGCGTATTTACACTGTAACCTTTTTCTACAAATCTGTCTTTAAGGACTTTAGCCTGAGAATGGTAATCATCAATATTTGTGTAATTTCTACGAATTCTTGTGTTCTGGCCCTTGGGAATATTTTGTAACCACGTCGGGTGGTGGCAACTATCCATAGGAATATAACTATTCCAGTCTGTTTTTTTAAAAATGATTTCATCGTGACATTACCATTTATGTTCATTATAGTAAGGCCTAATAAGTCCATTTCTGATTTGCTGTAGGAATATGTTAGATTAACGTTCAGGCTATTATTATTTAAGGTGCTAAAGAAATTTGTTAAGGATTGATCGTCTCCATTCCAAAAAAGAAGGATGTCATCTATATACCTTTTGTATAGTAAAAGTTCCGGCCAATCACGAGCATCAATCAGGTCTTCCTCCCAGGAAGCCATAAACAGATTAGCCAAGCTAGGGGCAAATGTGGCCCCCATGGCCACGCCTTTAATCTGTAGATAATATTCCTTATTGAACCAAAAATAATTCTTTTGCATTGCAAACTCTAAAAGGTTTAAAATGAATTCTCTTTGTGCTAAGTGTAAGGTGCTGCAGTGTGAAAGAAAGAAATCGTCTGCTTCCATGCCGTCCTTATGACTGATGTTAGAATATAGAGATGTCACATCAGAAGTGACCAAAAATGTGTCAGGTGATAGAGTGACATCTCTCCCTACATTAAGGACTTGTTTTGTGTCCCGGAGATATGATGGTGTCTGTGTAACTAGTGTCTGTGTCTCGGAGATATGATGGTGTCTGTGTAACTAGTGTCTGTGTCTCGGAGATATGATGGTGTCTGTGTAACTAGTGTCTGTGTCTCGGAGATATGATGGTGTCTGTGTAACTAGTGTCTGTGTCTCGGAGATATGATGGTGTCTGTGTAACTAGTGTCTGTGTCTCGGAGATATGATGGTGTCTGTGTAACTAGTGTCTGTGTCTCGGAGATATGATGGTGTCTGTGTAACTAGTGTCTGTGTCTCGGAGATATGATGGTGTCTGTGTAACTAGTGTCTGTGTCTCGGAGATATGATGGTGTCTGTGTAACTAGTGTCTGTGTCTCGGAGATATGATGGTGTCTGTGTAACTAGTGTCTGTGTCTCGGAGATATGATGGTGTCTGTGTAACTAGTGTCTGTGTCTCGGAGATATGATGGTGTCTGTGTAACTAGTGTCTGTGTCTCGGAGATATGATGGTGTCTGTGTAACTAGTGTCTGTAGGTAATAATCAATATACTCTCCTACTTTACAACACAGCGACCCTATACCACTATCGTCTACCTGGTGCTTTAATAGGGTCCTTGTGAATTGTAGGTAGTAGATAAAACACGGGTAGTTTAGGTGCTACTGGACATAAAAAGGCTTTTTCTTTTTTATTTAAAATCTTATTGTCAAAACCAGTTTTGATAATCTGTTTCAAAGTACGTTTAACCACATGCTGTCCAGCCACTGTATAAATACGGCGGCAGGGTGGCACGGCTGGGCAAAAGCACGTTTTAAAACGTGTGTTTTGTAAACAGGTAGGGGACGCGCGCAAGGCGTGCCGCCACCCTACCTGTCCCGCCGATCACAGCCGTGGATGTCAGTCGCCGGGTCACAGCCGATCGTTACCAGCTATGTCCTGGCGATCATCGCTGACAGAGAGCAGGGCTGCAGTAGCTGTGCTGTCAGTTCCCTGTCAACTCCAGAACATGCTGATCGGGACAGAAGAGTTTCTCTCTCCCAATCAGCGGTGTCCCCTGCAGTACACACCCCCCGCCCCCTAGTAAAACACTCCCCCTCACACAGTTAACCCTTTCCCTGAATAATAAACTTAACCCCTTCCTCCCCAGGGCCATTAGTACAGTGTCACTGTTTTTTTTTTTTTGCACTGATCACTGCATTGGTGTCACTGGGGATGTCAGTGACCCCATGTCAGTTCCCCCCAATGTCAGAATGTCCGCCACAGTCCCGCCATAAGTCGCTGATCGGCGCCATTATTAGTATAAAAAAAATATAAATCCCAGTATCTTTCCCGCCATTTGTAAACGCTATAACTTTCACGTAAACCAATTAATTTACACGTATTGGGGTTTTTTTTTTAGCAAAGACATGTCGCAGAATGCATTTTGGTAGAAATTTATGACTAAATTTGATTTTTAAATTATTTTTTACTGGACATGTTTTATAGCAAAAAGTCCAAAATATTGTTTTTTTTTCCTTAAAATTGTCAGCCTGTTTTTTATAGCGCAAAAAATAAAAACCGCACAGGCGATCAAATACCACCGAAAGAAAGCTCAATTTGTGGGGAAAAAAAGGATGTAAATTTAATTTATGTACCGTATTGCATGACCGCGCAATTGTCCGTTAAACTAGTGCAGCGCTGTATGGCAAAAAAATGGTGTAAATTCCAGTATCTATCCCATAGTTTGTAGACGCTATAACTTCCACACAAAGCAATCAATATACACTTATTGGGATTTTTTTTACCAAAAACTTGGAGCAGAATACATTTTGACCTAAATTTATAACCAACTTCGAGTTTACTATATATTTTTTATAGCTGAAAGTAAAAAATATTGTTTTTCTTTAAAATTTTTGGCCTTTTTTTGTTTATAGCGTAAAAAATAAAAAGCGCACAGGTGATAAAATACCACCGTAAGAAAGCTCTATTTGTGTGAAAAAAAGGACGTAAATTTTGTTTGGGTGCAGCATTGCATGACCGCGCAATTATCAGTTGAACTAGTGCAGCGCCAAGAAGCAAAAAGAGGCGTGGTCATCAAGGGGGGTAAATCCTCAGGAGGGCGAGGGGTTAAAAGCTGGGAGAGGGTCTCCTGGGAGGAGAGAGTAAGTAGTTGTATCATTTAAAATATTGTAACCTTCTGGAATGTAGTCACTTTTATTAAGGATCACCACCCCTCCCCCCTTATCAGCCGGTCTAATGACCAAATCCTTCTTCTGGAGGAGGGACTTCATGGCTTTGTTGATGCCGGCACCACCATGCGGCTGCTTAATGCGTATATTTACCAAATCTTTCAGGACTTTCTCTTTAAAGAGATTGATAAAAAAGTGATTGTGGTGGGGGGGTTGTAGGTGGATATTGCGGTGGGGGGTTGTAGGTGGATATTGCGGTGGGGGGTTGTAGGTGGATATTGCGGTGGGGTGTTGTAGGTGGATATTGCGGTGGGGGGGTTGTAGGTGGATATTGCGGTGGGGGGTTGTAGGTGGATATTGCGGTGGGGGGGTTGTAGGTGGATATTGCGGTGGGGGGGGGTTGTAGGTGGATATTGTGGGGGGGGGGGTTGTAGGTGGATATTGTGGTGGGGGGTTGTAGGTGGATATTGTGGTGGGGGGTTGTAGGTGGATATTGTGGTGGGGGGTTGTAGGTGGATATTGTGGTGGGGGGGTTGTAGGTGGATATTGTGGTGGGGGGGTTGTAGGTGGATATTGTGGTGGGGGGGTTGTAGGTGGATATTGTGGTGGGGGGTTGTAGGTGGATATTGTGGTGGGGGGTTGTAGGTGGATATTGCGGTGGGGGGTTGTAGGTGGATATTGCGGTGGGGGGGTTGTAGGTGGATATTGTGGTGGGGGGTTGTAGGTGGATATTGCGGTGGGGGGGTTGTAGGTGGATATTGTGGGGGGGGGGGGGGGTTGTAGGTGGATGCCTTGCGGAGATTTCAATGTACAAAGTGACTGGAGGAATCTTCGGTAGGAATCGGAGACAATTGTCTGGTAAACTCCCGTATATCAATGTAAGTTGTAATTTGTGACGTTTCTTGTCTGGGGATATTTTACACCTTTGTCCAATAAGTGTAATTCCTCCTTGGTAACTTCATTCTCACTCAAATTAATAATGCCCTTGTCTATTAGAGTCTCCTTTTTGTTGTTGTGTCTGTTACAGCGTCTGCCCCTCTCTTTCCCCTGTAGTGTCGCTCCTTTTTCGGACCCTTCCTTCCCCTATAAAACGCTGTTGTGTATTAGAGTTGTAATTATACTGAGTCCTCCCCAGGAGTGGAGGGAGGTGCCCTATGGGCTTGATACTGAGGTCTATTAGGTGGGCCTCTCCTATGATGGTTGGAATAGGATTGTGGTCCCCTTCGTTCATTATTTGGGGAAGGTTGGTATTGGGTGTGAGGAGAATGGTATGATGGGGATCCAGAGTAGGGATTGTCATGGTTTGGTCTAGAACCTTTGTTTTTAGATGTGGAATTTCTATTCTGTGTGGTATTTCTACCTGGATGCCATCTATGGTCTCTAGTCCATTCCCTAGCAGATCCGGAGAGGTAAGTGTGCATGGATGGGGTGTAGGTCAGTCCTTACCCTAGATGAAATCTCTCATACAGACACAATGGGACTCATGGGACTTTATAAAGAGGAACTCCAGAAAAACATATCAATAAAGAGCTTAAAATGTTTTATTCACAATCAGTATATAAATCATAAAACCCTCCCAGCAGGTGTACAAGGCCATGAAATCTCTCACAAAGTCCATCAATGGACAATTCCTGGACAACAATCACTGTGGGACACAATTCTGAGATTTTATCTCCTGTCCATTCCATCTCTGTGAATGGGGCTAAAACACCGATGTCATTAGGAGATTTGCTGAGCCGGGGGAATGTTCTCCATCATTACAGAGCATTTCACACTTCATCCATGTCTTTGGGGACCTCTGATCTCCTTATGAACGGTTTCTTCCATGATGGAGATCAGCCATGGAGTATATCTGAGGTGTATATCAGGGTGTGCTTCTTCCCCACATGAGAGCTGGGATGTCCAGCAACATTCATCTAGAAGACATTTCCCGCACCCAAGAAACTAATACACCTCCAGGGTTGTGTGGGACCCCTGATTTACAGGAAGACAGGACTTCAGTGAGGAACATTTCCCTCACTCAGGACAGGAAAGTGGCTTCTCCCTCATGTGAGATCTCTGATGTTTGTAAAGATGGAACTTCCGTGAAAAACATTTCCCACACTCAGGACAGGAATACGGCTTCTCCCCAGTGTGAGATTTCTGATGCACAGAAAGATTGCACTTCTTTGAAAAACATTTTCCACACTCAGAACAGCAATAGGGCTTTTCACCTGTATGCACTCTCTGATGTGTGTAAAGACTGGACTTCTCTGAAAAACATTTCCCACACTGAAGACAGGAATACGGATTCTCCCCTGTATGAGAACCTTTATGCCTATTAACACTGGACTTATCTAAAAAACATTTCCCACACTCAAGACAGGCGAACGGTTTTTCCCCCGTGTGGGATCTCTGATGTCTGACAAGTTCAACTTTTTGTACAAAACATTTTCCACACTCAGGACAGGAATACGGTTTATCCCCTGTGTGAGATCTTTTATGCCTATTAAGACTGCACTTACTTGAAAAACATTTCCCACACTCAAGACAGGCATATGGTTTTTCCCCTGTGTGAGATCTCTGATGTCTGACAAGTTCAAATTTTTGTAAAAAACATTTCCCGCACTCAGGACAGAAATACAGTTTTTCCCCCGTGTGAGATCTTTTATGCCTATTAAGACTGGATTTATAATGGAAACATTTTCCACACTCAGTACAGGAGAAGCTCTTCCCTGTTGGAAGGCCGGCCCGGTCCCGCACAGTCCGAGGTTCCTCAGGATACGAGGAATCCGATGGTCCATCTACACTGGGTGGTGCCGGATGGACATTGGAGGAAGCCGGGTTTTCTCCTGGACTATACTGTGTGATGTCCTCATCTTCTACTTTCCAGTCTGGAGACAAAGTGAGACAATCCTCGGAGGTTTTCCTCATCTCCCGACCATGGACTAAAATACAAAGACAAAGAGGATTACTAGACAGGAGCTGATTGGTTCCCCCAAACCAGGACTCCACCCACATCAGGCAGCTTGGTCTCTGAGGAGCTTACAATTCCACCCTCAAGGGAACTAGGAAATGGCTCCTCTGATCTCCTACCAGGTCATTTCTTTATTCATGGACCTTAGTCAGAGAGTGAGGAAACAACCAGAACTGTCTTTTATAGGAGGGACAGTGATGAGGGGATTATAGGACGAGGGTCCCCACCCCCTCTATCACTCATCGCCATCTTCCCAACACAAGAAGTACTGCACTTCCTTATTTACTCCATGATTTAGTCATGAAGAACAGCCCCACCAGAGCCCCACCAGAGGTCAGAGAGTGAGGATGGGGGGAGAACAACCAAAATGAAGACTGGACTGATCCTGAAGACCACCATCATTTCGTTAGTTAGTTAGTCTGGCTGAAAAAAGACAAAAGTCCATCCAGTTCAACCATAGAAAAAAAAAATGATAATCCTACATCCACAGTTGATCCAGAGGAAGGCAAAAAAATCCCAAGCAAAGCACGATCCAATTTGCTCCTGCTGGGAAATAATTCCTTCCTGACCCTCCGAGAGGCAGTCTGATATTCCCTGGATCAACGTTCCCTATAAATGTTATATCCAGTTATATTCTGCGTATCCAAGCAACAATCCAGGACTTTCCTTCAGCAATCCATTGAGCTGGCCACAACCAACTCTTGAGGGAGTCTATTCCACATTCTCACAGCTCTTACTGTGAAGAAACCTTTCCGTGTTTGGAGATTACATTTATTTTCCTCCAGATGTAAAGAGTGTACCCTTGTCCTCTACGATGACCTCAGGGGGAATAACAACACCGAGTTCACTATATGAACCACTGATGTATTATACATGGGGATCATATCCCCCCCCCTCATGTATTATACATGGGGATCATATCCCCCCCCCTCATGTATTATACATGGGGATCATATCCCCCCCCCTCATGTATTATACATGGGGATCATATCCCCCCCCCTCATGTATTATACATGGGGATCATATCCCCCCCCCCCTCATGTATTATACATGGGGATCATATCCCCCCCCCTCATGTATTATACATGGGGATCATATCCCCCCCCCTCATGTATTATACATGGGGATCATATCCCCCCCCCTCATGTATTATACATGGGGATCATATCCCCCCCCCTCATGTATTATACATGGGGATCATATCCCCCCCCCTCATGTATTATACATGGGGATCATATCCCCCTTATGTATTATACATGGAGATCATATCCCCCCTTATGTATTATACATGGAGATCATATCCCCCTTATGTATTATACATGGAGATCTTATCCCCCCTTATGTATTATACATGGTGATCATATCCCCCCCCTTATGTATTATACATGGTGATCATATCCCCCCTTATGTATTATACATGGAGATCATATCCCCCCTTATGTATTATACATGGAGATCATATCCCCCCCTTATGTATTATACATGGAGATCATATCCCCCCTTATGTATTATACATGGAGATCATATCCCCCCTCATGTATTATACAGGGAGATCATATCCCCCCTTATGTATTATACATGGTGATCATATCCCCCCTTATGTATTATACATGGAGATCATATCCCCCTTATGTATTATACATGGAGATCATATCCCTCCTTATGTATTATGCATGGAGATCATATCCCCCCTTATGTATTATACATGGAGATCATATCCCCCTTATGTATTATACATGGTGATCATATCCCTCCTTATGTATTATGCATGGAGATCATATCCCCCCTTATGTATTATACATGTAGATCTTATCCCCCCTTATGTATTATACATGGAGATCATATCCCCCTTATGTATTATACATGGAGATCATATCCCTCCTTATGTATTATGCATGGAGATCATATCCCCCCTTATGTATTATACATGGAGATCATATCCCCCTTATGTATTATACATGGAGATCATATCCCTCCTTATGTATTATGCATGGAGATCATATCCCCCCTTATGTATTATACATGGAGATCTTATCCCCCCTTATGTATTATACATGGTGATCATATCCCCCCCCTTATGTATTATACATGGTGATCATATCCCCCCTTATGTATTATACATGGAGATCATATCCCCCCTTATGTATTATACATGGAGATCATATCCCCCCTTATGTATTATACATGGAGATCATATCCCCCCTTATGTATTATACATGTAGATCATATCCCCCCTTATGTATTATACATGGAGATCATATCCCCCTTATGTATTATACATGGAGATCATATCCCCCCTTATGTATTATACATGGAGATCATATCCCCCCTTATGTATTATACATGGAGATCATATCCCCCTTATGTATTATACATGGAGATCATAACCCCCTTATGTATTATACATGGAGATCATATCCCCCCTTATGTATTATACATGGAGATCATATCCCCCCTTATGTATTATACATGGAGATCATATCCCCCCCTTATGTATTATACATGGAGATCATATCCCCCTTATGTATTATACATGGTGATCATATCCCCCTTATGTATTATACATGGAGATCATATCCCCCTTATGTATTATACATGGAGATCATATCCCCCTTATGTATTATACATGGTGATCATATCCCCCCTTATGTATTATACATGGAGATCATATCCCCCCCCCCTTATGTATTATACATGGAGATCATATCCCCCTTATGTATTATACATGGAGATCATATCCCCCTTATGTATTATACATGGAGATCATATCCCCCTTATGTATTATACATGGAGATCATATCCCCCTTATGTATTATACATGAAGATCATATCCCCCTTATGTATTATACATGGAGATCATATCCCCCCCTTATGTATTATACATGGAGATCATATCCCCCTTATGTATTATACATGGAGATCATATCCCCCCTTATGTATTATACATGGAGATCATATCCCCCTTATGTATTATACATGGAGATCATATCCCCCTTATGTATTATACATGGAGATCATATCCCCCCTTATGTATTATACATGGAGATCATATCCCCCCCTTATGTATTATACATGGATATCATATCCCCCCTTATGTATTATACATGGAGATCATATCCCCCCTTATGTATTATACATGGAGATCATATCCCCCCTTATGTATTATACATGGAGATCATATCCCCCCTTATGTATTATACATGGAGATCATATCCCCCTTATGTACTATACATGGAGATCATATCCCCCCTTATGTATTATACATGGAGATCATATCCCCCTTATGTATTATACATGGAGATCATATCCCCCCTTATGTATTATACATGGAGATCATATCCCCCCTTATGTATTATACATGGAGATCATATCCCCCTTATGTATTATACATGGAGATCATATCCCCCCTTATGTATTATACATGGAGATCATATCCCCCCTTATGTATTATACATGGCGATCATATCCCCCCTTATGTATTATACATGGAGATCATATCCCCCTTATGTATTATACATGGAGATCATATCCCCCTTATGTATTATACATGGAGATCATATCCCCCTTATGTATTATACATGAAGATCATATCCCCCTTATGTATTATACATGGAGATCATATCCCCCCCTTATGTATTATACATGGAGATCATATCCCCCTTATGTATTATACATGGAGATCATATCCCCCCTTATGTATTATACATGGAGATCATATCCCCCTTATGTATTATACATGGAGATCATATCCCCCTTATGTATTATACATGGAGATCATATCCCCCCTTATGTATTATACATGGAGACCATATCCCCCCTTATGTATTATACATGGAGATCATATCCCCCCTTATGTATTATACATGGAGATCATATTCCCCCCTTATGTATTATACATGGTGATCATATCCCCCCGTATGTATTATACATGGAGATCATATCCCCCCTTATGTAATATACATGGAGATCATATCCCCCCTTATATATTATACATGTAGATCATATCCCCCCCCCTTATGTATTATACATGGAGATCATATCCCCCTTATGTATTATACATGGATATCATATCCCCCCTTATGTATTATACATGGAGATCATATCCCCCCTTATGTATTATACATGGAGATCATATCCCCCCTTATGTATTATACATGGAGATCATATCCCCCCTTATGTATTATACATGGAGATCATATCCCCCTTATGTACTATACATGGAGATCATATCCCCCCTTATGTATTATACATGGAGATCATATCCCCCTTATGTATTATACATGGAGATCATATCCCCCCTTATGTATTATACATGGAGATCATATCCCCCCTTATGTATTATACATGGAGATCATATCCCCCCTTATGTATTATACATGGAGATCATATCCCCCCTTATGTATTATACATGGAGATCATATCCCCCTTATGTATTATGCATGGAGATCATATCCCCCCTTATGTATTATGCATACATTATTGTGAATTGGAGCCCAAAACTGAACTGCATATTCCAGATGAGGTCTTACTAATGATTTGTACCGGGGGGGGGGGGGGGTAACTGACTGCACTCATCCCTGCAACACTAAGACACTGCACATGACTACAGCCCTCATCTGCCTTCCTGTCATTGTTGTTTCCAGGTTTAGAAAAAAAGTGTAAAAGGAGAAGAATCTAATGAATTTACAAGTGAACTTGGAGAGAAGATTATAGTAAAGGTTTGTCCATCAGAGGAAGAAACTGCCAGACTATTGCAGAAAGTGCTGGACAACAATGAGCCTGCAGCCAAGAAATTGGCCCAGGCTGTTCATCAGGATCTTGTCGTAAATGATAAGACTTTAGATGCTATTAGTGTGAACATTCCACATACAGATCTTGCTGTGTGGGTGGATCCCATTGGAGCTGCTTCAACTTCCACAGCCCCAAGTGATCCCTGTGTCAGCTCCTCAGAGGGGGAGGCTTATCTTGATTGATTCTTCTTTGACCTGCTGGACCACTCTTTCACCACATGAGGGCGCATGATCTCCATCTTTCCCAGCTATTTCCATGACCAGACCAGAAAGGAGAGGGGAAGCTTCAGGATATATATTCACATGCGTATTACTTATACGCTTTCTGGTTAGTGCGCATTCCTATCATTTGCACTGGGAATCAAGGAGCACCTTTTATTGGACTGTGTTTTATTAATATTATTCATGATTTATTAACAGCACTGCATTTTGTATACACAAGGTCAGATGAGTCTGGGCATTTAAAACCTTTGAGATTGACATCACCTGGTCTTCCCAGACGATGATGACACTGGCAGGTCTCAGCTTTGCAAAGGGGGCAGTGCATGCTATAAATTCTGCAGGGTGCCCAAACTTTTGCAGACGCCATTTTTTTGTTTTCTGTTATTTTGAAAGTGTAAATGATGGAAATAAAATCTAACTTTTGTTGACATATTATAAGAATGTCTAATCTGTAATTTGATGCCTTTTGTAGATTTTTCCGTCTTTCCTTGGCTTCTTTATGCACATTAATACAAATTTTTAGCTGGGGTGCCCAAACTTTCAATCCCCACTGTAAATATATTAAAAAGTAAAAGATACCAACACTGAACCTTGGGGTACCCCACTAACAACACTGAACCTTGGGGTACCCCACTAATAACCCCAGACCATTCAAAGGATGAATCATTAACCACTACTCTCTGAATACCATCTTTTAGCCAGTTTTCTATCCATTTACATTCAGATGTTTTGGGGTCGTCCTGATATCTTTCTGTCATTTGTTTTCAGTTTTTGCGCCTTTATTTCCTTTTTGCATATTCTGTTCTATTCTTTGTAATGTGTAAACGATGATCGCGTTCCTTCATTTTTATATTTAATAAAAGCTCTTTTCTTATTATCTATTGCTTTTGTAACTTTGGCCGTAAGCCACATAGGTTGGATTTGTAGCCTTTTATACTTGTTGCCCATGGGGATATATTTTGCAGTGTGGTCACATACAGTCTTTTTGAACAACTCCCATTTCTGTGTTGTGTTCATCGATGCCAATATTCCTTCCCAGTCTAAGTGTTGGAGAGCATCTCTCAGCCTTGGAAATTTAGCTCTCTTGAAATTGAGCGTTTTAATTTTTCCTGTATGTGCTCGCTGTTTACAGGTAACAATAAATTAAATAATGTTGTGGTCACTGCTACCCAGATGTTCTTTTATATGGACATTCGTAATAAGCTCTGCATGGTTGGAGATGACCAGGTCCAGCAGAGCATCATTCCTAGTTGGGGCCTCTATGAACTGGACCCTATTATTGTCCTGTACTAGGTTTAGAAATATTTGCCCTTTAACTGTTCCTGCAGTACCATTACTCCAGTCACTTTCCGGGTCGTTACCACCCCCCATTATTATCACTGTCCCAGCCCTTGCAGCCCTTTCCATCTGTGGAAGGAGCCGAGTCTCCACCTCCTCATTAACACTGGGAGGCCTATAACAAACTCCAATGATGACCTTTGTAGTACCGCCCCCCATGTTCAGTTCCACCCATCATACTTCAGCCTCATCACACTCTCCATCAACTAGGTCCTCTTTCACACTCGCTCTGAGATCACTTCTCACATAGAGACAGACACCACCACCTTTCCTATTTCCCCCCGTCTCTCTGAAAGAGAACCTAGCCAGGAATATGAATGGCCCAGTCATGTGAGGAATGAAGCCAAGATTCAGCAATACCAATTCAATCCTAGTTCTCTTCATGCACCAAACCTTCCAACTCACCTATTGTGCTGGGCACACTTCTGGCATTGGTGAACAAACACTTTCATTCACTGACACCTTGTTCACTCACCGACACCTTGTACATTCACTGACACCTTGTTCATTCACCGACACCTTGTACATTCACTGACACCTTGTTCACCCAACATTGGGTTGTTGGGTTGGGGAACTTCAGAAAGTACAGAGAAGGGCACCTAAACTGATAAGAGGCATGGAGGAGATCAGAAGAACTGAATTTATTCTCTCTTAAGAAGAGGAGATTAAATGGGATATGATCTCCATGTATAATACATAAGGGGGATATGATCTCCATGTATAATACATAAGGGGGATATGATCACCATGTATAATACATAAGGGGGATATGATCTCCATGTATAATACATAAGGGGGGATATGATCTCCATGTATAATACATAAGGGGGGATATGATCTCCATGTATAATACATAAGGGGGGATATGATCTCCATGTATAATACATAAGGGGGGATATGATCTCCATGTATAATACATAAGGGGGGATATGATCTCCATGTATAATACATAAGGGGGGATATGATCTCCATGTATAATACATAAGGGGGGATATGATCTCCATGTATAATACATAAGGGGGGATATGATCTCCATGTATAATACATAAGGGGGGATATGATCTCCATGTATAATACATAAGGGGGTATATGATCTCCATGTATAATACATAAGGGGGGATATGATATCCATGTATAATACATAAGGGGGGGATATGATCTCCATGTATAATACATAAGGGGGGGGATATGATCTCCATGTATAATACATAAGGGGGGGGATATGATCTCCATGTATAATACATAAGGGGGGGGGATATGATCTCCATGTACAATACATAAGGGGGGGATATGATCTCCATGTACAATACATAAGGGGGGGATATGATCTCCATGTACAATACATAAGGGGGGGATATGATCTCCATGTACAATACATAAGGGGGGGGGATATGATCTCCATGTACAATACATAAGGGGGGATATGATCTCCATGTATAATACATAAGGGGGGATATGATCTCCATGTATAATACATAAGGGGGGATATGATCTCCATGTATAATACATAAGGGGGGATATGATCTCCATGTATAATACATAAGGGGGGAATGATCTCCATGTATAATACATAAGGGGGGATATGATCTCCATGTATAATACATAAGGGGGGATATGATCTCCATGTATAATACATAAGGGGGGATATGATCTCCATGTATAATACATAAGGGGGTATATGATCTCCATGTATAATACATAAGGGGGGGGGGATATGGCCTCCATGTATAATACATAAGGGGGGGATATGATCTCCATGTATAATACATAAGGGGGGGATATGATATCCATGTATAATACATAAGGGGGGGTATGATCTCCATGTATAATACATAAGGGGGGGATATGATCTCCATGTATAATACATAAGGGGGATATGATCTCCATGTACAATACATAAGGGGGGATATGATCTCCATGTACAATACATAAGGGGGGGATATGATCTCCATGTACAATACATAAGGGGGGGATATGATCTCCATGTACAATACATAAGGGGGGGATATGATCTCCATGTACAATACATAAGGGGGGGATATGATCTCCATGTACAATACATAAGGGGGGGATATGATCTCCATGTACAATACATAAGGGGGGATATGATCTCCATGTACAATACATAAGGGGGGATATGATCTCCATGTACAATACATAAGGGGGGATATGATCTCCATGTACAATACATAAGGGGGGATATGATCTCCATGTACAATACATAAGGGGGGGGATATGATCTCCATGTACAATACATAAGGGGGGATATGATCTCCATGTACAATACATAAGGGGGGATATGATCTCCATGTATAATACATAAGGGGGGATATGATCTCCATGTATAATACATAAGGGGGGATATGATCTCCATGTATAATACATAAGGGGGGATATGATCTCCATGTATAATACATAAGGGGGGATATGATCTCCATGTATAATACATAAGGAGGGATATGATCTCCATGTATAATACATAAGGGGGATATGATCTCCATGTATAATACATAAGGGGGGATATGATCTCCATGTATAATACATAAGGGGGATATGATCTCCATGTATAATACATAAGGGGGATATGATCTCCATGTATAATACATAAGGGGGGATATGATCTCCATGTATAATACATAAGGGGGGATATGATCTCCATGTATAATACATAAGGGGGATATGATCTCCATGTATAATACATAAGGGGGTGGATATGATCTCCATGTATAATACATAAGGGGGTGGATATGATCTCCATGTATAATACATAAGGGGGATATGATCTCCATGTATAATACATAAGGGGGATATGATCTCCATGTATAATACATAAGGGGGGATATGATCTCCATGTATAATACATAAGGGGGATATGATCTCCATGTATAATACATAAGGGGGGATATGATCTCCATGTATAATACATAAGGGGGTATATGATCTCCATGTATAATACATAAGGGGGGATATGATCTCCATGTATAATACATAAGGGGGATATGATCTCCATGTATAATACATAAGGGGGATATGATCACCATGTATAATACATAAGGGGGATATGATCTCCATGTATAATACATAAGGGGGATATGATCTCCATGTATAATACATAAGGGGGGATATGATCTCCATGTATAATACATAAGGGGGGATATGATCTCCATGTATAATACATAAGGGGGATATGATCTCCATGTATAATACATAAGGGGGGATATGATCTCCATGTATAATACATAAGGGGGGATATGATCTCCATGTATAATACATAAGGGGGGATATGATCTCCATGTATAATACATAAGGGGGGATATGATCTCCATGTATAATACATAAGGGGGTATATGATCTCCATGTATAATACATAAGGGGGTATATGATCTCCATGTATAATACATAAGGGGGATATGGCCTCCATGTATAATACATAAGGGGGGGATATGGCCTCCATGTATAATACATAAGGGGGGGATATGATATCCATGTATAATACATAAGGGGGGGATATGATCTCCATGTACAATACATAAGGGGGGGATATGATCTCCATGTACAATACATAAGGGGGGATATGATCTCCATGTATAAATACATCAGTTGTTCATATAGTGAACTCGGTGTAGTTATTCCCCCTGAGGTCATCACAGAGGACAAGGGGGCACTTTTTACGTCTGGAGGAAAATAAATTTAATCTCCAAACATGGAAAGGTTTCTTCACAGTAAGAGCTGTGAGAATGTGGAATAGACTCCCTCCAGAGTTGTTTGTGGCCAGCTCAGTGGATTGCTGTAGGAAAGTCCTGGATTCTTTCTTGGATACACAGAATATAACTGGATATAACATTTATAGGTAAAGTTGATCCAGGGAATATCCGATTGCCTCTCGGAGGATCAGGAAGGAATCTTTTCCCAACAGGAGCAAATTGGATCATGCTTTGCTGGGGATTTTTTTGCCTTCCTCTGGATCAACTGTGGATGTAGGATTATAATTTTTTTTTCTATGGTTGAACTGGATGGACTTTTGTCTTTTTTCAGCCAGACTAACTATGTAACTATGTTATTGACTCCTCCCTCATTATCACTTTCTGTTTAAGGGTCCAAAGTTGGAGGATGTTATCACATTATTATCACCATGTAAAAGTCTGTGCTCCAATCACATCATCCGATATAAAATGTCCAGCTGGTAGGAAATGGGTGCAAAATAATGAAGGCCAATGTAATGTACAACTTATCATATAGGATATAAAAGTTAGGACTAGACAGTATTTTTTAGTAGTTTTATTTTTTAGGATTTCTTCTATATTCATCTGGTGATCTAGCCAGTAAATGTGTTTTATAAAAACTCTGCAGCAGAATGTATCAGTTCCAGGGATCAGGCAGACCATTTACCACTGTCAGGGAGCTTACAATGACCAGCTTTTATTTATTCATGTAAAACTTTTCTCCCAAAAGGAAAATCTGTTTGATGAAACTGATTATGAAGTGTGAGCTGGAGTTTGGCTTCATTAGTTCTATTTGGTAAATCTGCTAATACATCTAACACTCCCCTCCCCCCAGACTGACCATGCTGCTGTCTCCACAGTGGGGGTGCTCTAATACAGAAGGTGTGTTACTGGCCAGATCACCAGGTTAAAACAGAGGGCAAAAAGCCAAAGAAAAGAAATGCAGCCGACACATCCAATGATTGGTAAGCTGCAAATATGTATGAATGTGAGTTAGGAACCTTAGATTGTACGCCCCTTGAGGGTTAGGGACTGATGTGAATGTACAATATATATGTAAAGCGCTGCGTAAATTGATGGCGCAATATAAGTACCTGAAATAAATAATAAATAAATATGGGACATTTGTGGTCTAATATCCCTTTAGTTTGGTTGGTGAAATCTCATACTATGTCCAGTGATAGCAGTGACATCTACTGGCCACAGTCAGACATCACAAGACAACCTAAACTTAGGGAGAAACCAAGTGAAGAACTATACAATCAGCCTGAGCCAAGTACAGCCCAGCCACAAACTAACACCCACATAGTACCTCTATTCAGGACAAGGGGGCCACACTAATAAATAGTATAAATTGGTATTTAGTAAATAGATTGCTTACAGTGGTTGTAAACCTCAGACATGGAATATGAGCAAAGCATATCCCTCTACAGCCGGGGTCCTCAAACTGCAGCCCGCCGAGCACACTCATCCAGCCTGCCGGCAGGGGACACCAAGTACAGGGGTGGGCAGGGGGCTGCTGTCTCTTACCTGGCTCTTGTCCCAGTCCCGCGATGATCCAGTCCAGGATGCGCTGCTCCTTCACTCCGGCTGCTTCCTCACTCGATGTCCACGCTGCCACTCAGCTCCGCCTCCTCACTGGTGATTGGGCGCCAGTACTGTAGCTCAGGAAAGGCACACAGGCGGCCAATATCCAGCGAGGAGGCGGAGCCGAGCAATGTTTACTGTAGACAAGTTGCAGAGATCCCACACCGCTGCCTCCCATCTCCTGAGACTGCACTCAGTGACTTGGGGCTGAGACACTACAGACATATCCCTCCACCCGGCACAGCCAGCAGAGCACAGAGCAAGGAACCCTGGGAGAATTGTTCTGTCAGAAATCTTACTAGACCCAGGCATGGGGGAGAAGATCCAAATCACATGTCCCAGGAGCCTAGGTCACATAATGCTGCCAGCTGAGCCCCAGAACCTCCATAAATCCAGTCTAGAGACATAAATTGTGTCTGCAGCACAGAGAAGGAATATTATCCGAGAGAAATCCAGGAATACAGGACGGGGAACACAGCTCAGGAAAGTGACCAGGGGATTACAGGCTGGGTGTAAATAGAAAATAACATCTTATTACCTCCTCTGCTGCCACTTCCAACAATGTCTCCTCTCTGCTTCATACCACATGGAACTTCTTGTCTTTATTCCAGATGACGTCCTGTTTGTACCTGACATCACTTCCTGTTTGTACCTGACATCACTTCCTGTCTGTACCTAACATCACTTCCTGTCTGTGTTCCATAGAAACTTCCTGTCTAGGTATAAGTGAGATCACCATCTTGTAGAGTTCAGAGGAACTGCAGCCCCAAGAAACATCTGATAATAACCATTCCTGCATTGTATCCACCTTACAGGGATACTACAGAAGTTCAAAAATAACTAAAAAAGTAAGAAAAAATAAATATGGCCCTTATGCAACAAGCGGTTTAACAAATATATTTTATTACACATAAAGAAATCTTAAAGACACAGAACAGAAGATAACAATAAAGGTACACATAATAAAACAGATCTTTTGGGTAAAGAAGATGTATAAATAAGCCCTAAAGTATAAAGATATATCTCAATCCACTCATAATGAAGATGTTAGACATAAATGACAAGGATGTAATGGTCACAGAGGAATGGTGGTGGAGATCTCTCAAAGTAAGAACACTTCCTTGAATGGTTCTATAAATAAAGAATGAATCCTGGAGGGAATAAAGCTGTAAAGCAATAAATAATATATAAACTGGGCCATCCACTTCATCCATAAAGACATTGTGATTGAAGATCTTCTAGATCACATAGAAGGAGGACTCATCGATGATTTCATACATTTGTTTGGAAGGATAGAACAATCCTCAGAAGGGAACATGTAGGATGACAGGAAAGGCTCCTGACTGGTGACATCCTCCAAACATAATGATGACATCCATGAACTGGAGCGAGCTCGTTGGGGTGATAAAGCCAATCTGGAAACACTGTGTAGACGTTCTCCAAGAACTCAGCACACTCCAGGTGTGGAGAAAGTCTCCAGGTGGGTTTAGCCTGTCATTTATCATAGGTAGAAATGTCCACACATGGACTTCCACAGGGACCACCAAGACTACATATATAACTTGCACAGTGTCCCCAGGTCTCCAGGTGGGTTTAGTCTGTCTTTTATCATAGGTAGAAATGTCCACACATGGACTTCCACAGGGACCCCGAGACTACATATATAACTTGGAGGTACCTGTAACATGGAATATATAACTTGTAGTGTCCCCAGGTCTCCAGGTGGGTTTAGTCTGTAATTAATAATGCACAAATGCCCATATATATGGATTTCTACGGGAACCACCAAAACCATCCTGCATAGCTTGGATGTCACCAATATTACTAGGAGCCCATAAAACAGATGACAATATAAAGATATAAAAGGCCAATCACTGTCATGGAACTTTAGATTAAAGGAACTTCGTTCCAGTCACACAATTCATTTTTTACACTTAAGGACCAAGTTGGTGTTGGTGAATAACTAGCAAAAAATAGGAGCATGGAGGAGGGGAGAGGGGGAATAGAAGATGCAGGAAAACAAAGAGATCTTAGTCAAGGAGGGGGTGTAGGAAGGGAACGGGTTGGGGAGGGAGGTTCTCCACAAATGGGGTAGAAAACAATATACTAGAATAAGAGCAGGATGGATAAACAATAGAGGAAAGTGACTATAAAATTGTTAACCTTTCCAAGGTGATTCGTTTTCTTTCTAAGAGTTTGAGGTTTGCTCTGTTATGAAAGGTTCGAGCTTTGAAGCAGTTAAAGATTTATATTTATTTACCAGTAAGTTTGTCTTGAAAGCATTACATTCCACAAACAATAGACAAGATGATCCTTTAATGGACTGATAAAAGATTGGCCCCAGCTCTCCAGAAAGGAGTACAGAGCTTTAGGAGATGTTGTTGCCCGATGACAGGAAAGTCATGTAGAGGATATTGAAGATGATTTAGCTGACATGGCTTTAGAACTGGTGGAGGAAATTCAGAGATACGAGAATGGTGAGGAACACATGGTCCTGTCCAGAGTAGATGATGAGGGGTTTTATGTTAAATCTTTTTCTTTTCCCCCTTGTCGGCAGTAGCTGGAGTTCAGTGTTCTGTGGCTGCAGTTACCAGAGAATTAAAAATGGTGAATTTTGGAAAGATGGCATATGATAATCTTATGGGAGAAGAGTGTGTTGCTTTGGAACAGCTTCAGAACTCCGTGACCAGGGGTTGACTGACAACTCATGGGGCCCCCCGGGCAATAGGGGATCATGGGGCCCCTGTGTCCTTGCCCACACTCAAAAAAGCCTATGAAAAAGGTACCAGGGGCATCTCATGGGGCCCCCTACTGACCCCGGGCCCTCGGGCAGTGCCCGAGTTTCCAAATGGTCAGTCCACCCCTGGCCGTGACATTGTGATCAAGCCTGCCAACAAGGGTGGAGCCTTGTCATCATGGAGCGAGGAAAATATGTATTGATGTGTCAAAAGATTTTTAGATATAAGGAATGGTACACTAAGATAACATCCATCAACATGCAGAATGGTCAGAAGATCCTCTTTGATGTGATTGAGGACGCTTTTGAGAAGGGTATCATTGATAAAAAAGACCATGACCTTCTTTAAGGTGTTAAATCCAGATACCAGTTTTTTGTAGGCTTCCAAAAGTTCATAAATTGGAGGTTGACCCTCCTTCCCGGGAGACCTATTGGGCCTGATTTACTAAGAATTGAGTCTACCAGCAGATGCTGAACATTAAGGCAGATTCCATTCAATCAATCTTGACCTGTCAGTCTTCAGAAAGGCGTCTAGCAAACTCATTGAAAAGCATCTACTTTGTAGACTCTTTCCTGTTAGTAAATCCAGAATCACATCTAGCACATTTCTAGATGCAATTCCGGATATGTTCGCTAGATGGCACACAACTGCGGGCTTTGTACTGTTGACGGTTTTCTGTTTGCATATGAGAATACTTATAATTTAAAGTAAAAGTGCACCTATATATATATATATATATATATATATATATATATATATATATATTTATTTATTTATTTTTATTTTTTTATTTTTTTTGGGGGGGTTGCTGTTTCTCCAAAATGATCAGACAACTAATGCATTTCCTAATGAATGTCATACATTCTATTTTCAAATGTCAAACATTTTCACACTTACATCTCAAATAATTGAGAATGTCTAGTTCTAATTTCCCAATATAATGATATAGCTTCCTTCTCTTTAATCATGTAACTATTCTATGTTAAAGTAATAGTGCAGCGCTATAAATGCATGTTATCAATCATGAACACATGTAAAATCAAAAAAGTGCAAACAAGTGCAATAATGATGTAAACTGGTAAATGGTGCTAAAAAAAAGTTCATATAATCATTCCTAAATAATGGAATGTCCTTGGTGTGAGAGTACCAAGTCAGAGAGTGCCTATGAATGGCACGTGAGGTTTATCCGTGACGGACAGTAGTGCAGACGGTTTATCCGTGACGGACCGTATAGCGGATGCTCCTCAATGGCGGTGGCGTTGCGCCAGCAGTAGGGCTCCACGCAATGCATTTTGTGTACTAACATGTCCTCAGGGGCACACCAATAGGACGTGTTGGTACATGAAATGCATTGGGTGGATCCCTATTGCTGATGACACGCCGCCGCCATTGAGGAGCGTCTGGCATCTTGGTACTCACTTTGCTATTAATTTTATTACTCCACGTGGATATTTTAAATTGTTACTCTTGACCATTATAATAAAGTACTACACTATTAAGCACCTTTCTGGCTCCTGTGGCTGAGATAATTCCTCCCCAGGACCATTTTGGCACCCACCCTGATGGATGGATGGATGGATGGATGGAGCTGGATGACTAACCCATAGCTGCCAGCATACCGCTGCACCCCCAGATGTGTGATGTGTATAACCCATGCACATTAATACTTTTGTTCTGGTGAGTGTACACCTGTCCCAAGGGTGGATTAATTTTCACGGGTTCATGCACTACTGTTCGTCACGGATAAACCACACGTGCCATTCATAGGCACTTTCTGAGTTGGTACTCTCACACCAAGGACATTCCATTATTCAGGAATGATTAGATGAACTTTTTTTAGCACCATTTACCAGTTTGCATCATTATTGCACTTATTTGCACTTTGTTGACTTTACATGCATTTATGATTGATAACATGCATTTATAGCACTGCACTATTACTGTAACATATTTCTATTCTGGGACTGTTGACAATACCCTGAGTGCTAGCTGCTACCTTCATATCTATACCTAGATTTATATTGATCTTGTGTAATACCATTTTAGTAGTCTATATCATTTGACCAGCACTCGCTTTATCATTATTTGTAAACAATGTAACTATTCTACATTGCAGCTCAAACTCTGTCTCCTACAGTGGCTGAGTGGTTAGAACTCAGAACTTACAGTATGTGGGTCATGAGTTCTAATCCCAGTCATGGCTGCATCTCAGTTTGCATGCTTTCTCTGCACGGGTGTGTTTCTGCCAACACTCCAAAGCTAAGCTGTTAGGTTAATTGGGCCTAGTACATGGCTGAGTTTCTGCCCTTAGATTATAAGCTCCTTGACATTTATGAAAGTTAAAAAAATGGAGATCAATTTTCTGGGTTTTGTCAGTACCAGGAATATTGATCAATCAATTATGATTTTGCCTAATGAGTAGAAAGTGGATGAATGTTACCTGCGTCCTGTTCTTCTGACAAGTTGGAAATGTGCAAGTTTCATGCTGTGTATATTTCATTTTAACTTTTTTTATCTTCTTTTAAACCTATCTCCTTATACGACTTGACCCCTCCCCCACCCCATCATCACATGTCCCATATGCAAATCTATGGATCACCGCCCCACTCTTTTTAACTATTTATTTACTGATCAAGTGAATGTGTCTCATTTCCTATCACCTCCAGCTCAGATCTCACATTATTATACGATTGCTGATTGTATATCACCACTAGTCTGATTGAATTCACAATTCCTGGTCAGTCCCGTTCCCTGACCTCTAATAACCTTTAGGGCCAGTTCACACTACATGTGTTTCAGTTGCTTTTTCAGCATCACAAATGCACAGAAAGAAGGTTATATGGTTGTCAATGTGATAGTTCACATCAGCACTTGCATTTTCAGTGCATTGTTTCTGCACAGAACTGTACTGGAACACATTGAAACGTCCTTGAATGTACTAAAACGCACACATCCCTAATTAAATTGAATAAAAAGAAAGTAGAAAAAACTAACTGGAAGGGATCCAAAAATGCAATGCAACGTGTCCAAAATGCATCCAAAATGCACTGGAACACACTAAACATGCATGCCAAAAGGACATGAAAAAAAATGCATCTGGAACACATCTAGACTGTTTCTATAGTGTGAACTGGCCCTTAGGACTTGTTCACACCATTGGTGGTGCAGAAACGCATGCAAGAACACACATTTTCCAGCACAGCAAAGAAATGCAAAGCCCTCTGTAGATGGTACCATGCTGAAAATGTAATTGCACCTACAAACGTCTATTAAAAACAGACCCATTCACAGCCACCAAAATGCATGGCACCACACTACAGTGCAATTAGGTGCACCACACTTTGAAAATAATATGCCTGCAGTATTTTGGCATGTTTCCACACATTAGGCAACCCATTGAATTTAATGGGCTGAGGAAAAAAAAACACAAAATGCCCCATTCACACAGGTCCTCTGGCCTGTACAGCATGAATGAGGGGGTTGTTTATGTGGCTAGAGACACCTGTTACACTATGGGGACACAGCAGCTGTATGAACACAGGTTGTCATCTGACAGGTGTGAAGGCGTGGGGAAGTGGCCCTGAATGCTCACTGTCTGTGTTCAGGGCTGTACACCTGCACCCATATGCTTGTCAAATTATGACCTGCAGCATTTCCATTGTGTAACATAGGTTGCCTGCAAACGGCGATAGCCACAAAAACAAACCACTGATTCCCACGCTACAGGCCACAGCACCCCAAGACCTCAATTACACACACAGCTTTATTTATGAACTCAGTACAGTTTTATCATTTAGATTTCACAGGAATATGGTTGGGATTATGTCCATTAATAATGTTTTTACTGTATTTTTACAATATAATTTGGATATTTTCTCTGGCGGTGGGGGCTGTCAGGTATGCTGTACGGGGCACTGTGATATCTAACAGTAGCCCTGGGTGTATGTTTGTGTCTGTGCCACCTGTATAGTTAGGAAGAACCTTGAACCTCTGCTATGTACCTCAATGGATCTAGGAATTGGACATGTTTTCAACTGAAAATACAACAATTATTAGTAATGTTTCCCCGGCAAATGAGGATCAGCTCCTCAGTGGAGAACAGCGATCTCGCCATGTCCAGATGTGGTCTTGAATTCCACAAAAGAACAATTCACAAAACTAAAACATAGACTTGTAAATGACCACTAAACTCTCCTAACTACACTCCCATCCACTCACACTCCCCACTACCACTTCCGGGTGTGTGCAAACGTCCTGCCGCCAAGGTCATGATGTATTTCCGGTATGACAGCTGCTCTAGCACCTCCAACAGCCGTCTTGGCGTTTATTTGTGCACCATAGCAATTTTACATGCGGCTCCATTGTGTATATGACATTTGCAAATATATGTTTGCAGTTCTATTGTGGATTTGGCATTGGTGAATGTATGCTTGCAGCTCTACTTTGTATATGACATTGGTGACTGTATGTTTGCAGCTATACTGTGTATATGACATTGGTGAATGTATGCTTGCAGCTATACTGTGTATATGACATTGGTGAATGTATGTTTGCAGCTCTACTGTGTATATGACATTGGTGAATGTATGTTTGCAGCTATACTGTGTATATGACATTGGTGAATATATATTCGCCAGTAAAGGCCCAAAGTCAACATAAATTGGGGGCCCAATTTATTACTGTTAAGAGGATTGTAGAAAAAGAATAGCTAGCTGCACATTGAACATGACCTATTTATTGGTACATAACATGGTCTTGTGGTGCAATAGGGGGCTTTTGGTTTGTTAGTTTGGAAATACTTGCACATAGCGCTGTCAATTTATGCAGCGCTTTACATGTATGTGGTAAATTCACATCAGTCCCTAACCCTCAAGGGGCGTACTAAGGGCCCTAACTTACATTCATACACATATTAGGGCCAATTTTGACAGGATCCAATTAACCTACCAGCATGTCTTTAGAGTGTGGGAGGAAACCGGAGTACCCAGAGGAAACACACAGGCACAGGGAGAAAATGCAAACTCCAGGCAGGAGGTGCCATGGCTGGGATTCGAACCAACGACCCTAGTACTGCCCGGTGGAAGTGCTAACCATTTAACCACTGTGCTACATTCAACTGGGACATGAAATAATCCCCTCAAAAAATACATAGTCCAAATGTTTTTTGATCAAATACACATTCCACATTTATTTGGACAGCAACAACAAGTAGGCACATTCAATTTCTTGGTGAAGAAAAAAAAAAAGCAGGATTGATGTTGCTAAAATAGAAAAGTCCTGCTCATAAGAGCTTACAATCTAAAAGATTATACCTCTAATGAACTGTGCTTTCACAGGATACAGCAGGAGACAAACAGTTAATAGGAATCACTTAGGCTTATCCACAAAACAAGCTGCAGATCGAAATATCAATATAAAAACACATATGTGCCAAAATAAAAACACCTCCCCAAATCCCCCACACACACATTTCTCACCATGTTTGTCTGAAAACTGCATTTCATTCTAAATAAAGAAAACTTGGAAGAGCAGAGCAATGGACATGTATTAGGATTACAATGCAAAGATAATAAACACAATCATTGTACAATAACACACAAACACACCTTAGAAGGAAGAACATGCAAAACATTTACAGCCCACATCAAAACACAGTGTGAGTGTGGCCTGGGGCAATTCACCACAATATCTCTTCCTCCCCAAACCACCACAGACAAGGACTTGCAGAAATAATGTGCCTGTACAAGGCAAAAATCACCCACTACTGCAACTCTTTATATAAGGTAGGCCACACCCAACACTGTCATTCATTTGGTCAGAGAAAGTGTTTACACCTGATAAATCCTCTTCCCACCTACGTTAACCCTTGGTATACAGGCCCCATAAATCAGAGTCAGAAAGAAAGCTACAGTGAAGTGTACCTGTGCAGCATACAACAGAACATTGAACAGGAATGTGAAAGGGAACCCTATTGGCAGATTATCGCATGAGTTAAGGCAGTCACATGACCACATCTCGCATACAATACTGAAAATGTCAATTCACTTTTGCTAGCATGCAACATTTCCCATAAATAGGAAAAACATTCAGGAAATCAAACATAAAAAGGCCTTACACCCCGGTCACATCAAAGCCGATTTGAAAATTGTGCGACCTACAGTGAAGATGCCGATTTCCTTGTGATTTGCAAGTCATCTGACACAGATATCTATGCAAATCGTCACAAAAGTAGTACATGTACTACTTCAGAAATCAGTGTTGGAAAAGCACCCATGTGACTGCTCTAATATCAGACAATAGGGTGCAACTTGGCATACGATTTGCAAGTCGCATATCATGCAAATCGCATGCCAAGTCGCATCCAGGGTGTACAATTTCAGGTGCGATTTGGGAATTGAAATTGTACCTGATATCTGATCTAATGAATGTGGATGTGAGTGTCTTAATGTAAGCGATTTGCTGCAGCACAATTTCAAACGTTGTTCTTGTATAACTTTTTCAGCATTTTGTAGCGATTTCACATATAGACTACAATAGAAACCGCAGTGCAAAACACAATTGAAAATTCAATAACTCATTGGTAAATCTACAGAAAACACGGTGAAATTGCCAACAAAAAGCACAATTTTAAATCACATCTAGTGTGAACCAAGCAGGCAATTCAACAAAGGAAATAAATCTTTGAAGGCATGTGGTATCTGCATGCTCAGACAAGGGTCTGTTATGGATTTCGGGGGGACGGGACTCCATGCCATTATTTTATTAATTTTTTTTTAATCCTTTTCTCTCTCTTGCTCACTCTTCTCATGGTTTGATAAACTTTCCCAAAAGGGGGTGGAGTGCAAACCAGCATTGAACACTAATCCTGCCTGTATTTCTGTGGTGTGAATCCACCCTAAGTCCCTGGGCAAGGTCAGTGTAACTAGCCAGATGTCTCCAATGTGACACAAATGTTGTGCTATGTTGCCAGTTCTGATGTATGTTGGTTCTATGTATCCCAATACAAAGGATTACAATACTAATACAGGCGTACCTCGGTTTACCAACACCTCGGTTAACGGAATTTTTGGTTTCCGAATGAAAATCCATTGAAAATAATGCCTCGGTTTACACAATTGTTAATAATTTTTTTCACAATACAAAGTGTATGTCGGCGCTGATTTTCAAATGCAAATGCCGCCTTTTTTTTTTCTTCACTATAGTTCACAAGCTTAGAAGTCACTTTCCCCGAAGTTACAGAAAACTTTGTATCTTTTAATAAACTCAAAGTAAACATTGTTTCCTTTAGGGATATAAATTCCAAGAAAACTTTTTATTTTAGCTGGGGGAAGTGACAGGTGAATTTCTGAGCTATAGTGAAGAAAAAAAAGGGAGAATTACATTTAAAAACCAGCACTATAATAAATAAAAAACAGCATGGGGTCCCCCCTCCCATCCACACCAAGCCCTTCAGGTCTGGTATGTATCTTAAGGGGTAACTCCACCCCAAAATGTAAACAAAAAACGGCATGGGGTCCCCCTCCCATCCACACCAAGCCCTTTGGGTCTGGTATGGATATTAAGGGGGAACTCCACGCCGAAATTAAAGAAAAAAACAGCAGCGTGGGGTTCCACCCAAAATCCATACCAGACCCTTATCCGAGCATGCAGCCCGGCAGGTAAGGAAAGGGGGGGAGAGCGAGCGCCCCCCCTCCTGAACCATACCAGGCCACACGCCCTCAACATGGGGGGGTGCTTTGGGGCAGGGGGGCTCCCCCCCAAATCACCTTGTCCCCATGTTGATGGGGACAAGGGCCTCTTCCCCATAACCCTGGCCGGTGGTTGTGGGGGTCTGCGGGTGGGGAGCTTATCAGAATCTGGAAGCCCCCAGATACCAGCCCCCCCCCACATGAATGAGTCTGCGGTACATGATCCTGCTACTCATTCACAAAAAAACAAAGTGTGGTGTAAAAAAAAACACAGTACAGGGTCTTTGACAAGTCCTTTATTAAAACAATGTCCCCCAAAGTAGATCCAACGTCAATCACGGCGGCGATCCAAAAAAAGAAAAAAAAAGTTCTGGTCCCGTCAGAGGCTTCCAGCATTCTGAAAAAAGTCTCGCTGACAGCTCTTAAATAGGTTAGGGGGGGGCCAGCCGGGGACCTCATCCGAGAAACCCCGCCCCATTTCTGATAAGCCTGCCCCGGATTCTGATAAGCCCCCCACCCGCAGACCCCCACAACCACCGGCCAGGGTTGTGGGGAAGAGGCCCTTGTCCCCATCAACATGGGGACAAGGTGCTTTGGGGGGGAGCCCCCCCTTCCCCAAAGCACCCCCCCCATGTTGAGGGCATGTGGCCTGGTATGGTTCAGGAGGGGGGGCGCTCGCTTGTCCCCCCCCTTTCCTGACCTGCTGGGCTGCATGCTCGGATAAGGGTCTGGTATGGATATTGAGGGGGTCACCACGCTGTTTTTTTTTTTTATTTTGGCATGGAGTTCCCCCTTAATATCCATACCAGACCTGAAGGGCTTGGTATGGATGAGAGGGGGGACCCATGCAGACCTTTATTTTTACATTCAGCTGTCAAAATAAATATTATCTAGACCTTCTAAATAAGTAAAATCATTACAGAAATAATTATAAAGGATAAGAAACAAAAATAGAATCACTAGAACTAAGGAAATCTAATTAGATTACATAAAGATATGCCGAGTGCTGTTTGTTAAACACAGGAGATGCGACCGAGTGCCGGCTGTCAGAGGACTCCACACACAGGAGACGTGACCGAGTGCCGGCTGTCAGAGGACTCCACACACAGGAGAGGCGACCGAGTGCCGGCTGTCAGAGGACTCCACACACAGGAGACGCCACTGAGTGCCGGCTGTCAGAGGACTCCACACACAGGAGACGCCACCGAGTGCCGGCTGTCAGAGGACTCCACACACAGGAGACGCCACTGAGTGCCGGCTGTCAGAGGACTCCACACACAGGAGACGCCACCGAGTGCCGGCTGTCAGAGGACTCCACACACAGGAGATGTGACCGAGTGCCGGCTGTCAGAGGACTCCACACACAGGAGACGCGACCGAGTTCTGGCTGTCAGAGGACTCCACACACAGGAGACGTCACCGAGTGCCGGCTGTCAGAGGACTCCACACACAGGAGACGCCACCGAGTGCCGGCTGTCAGAGGACTCCACACACAGGAGACGTGACCAAGTGCCGGCTGTCAGAGGATTCCACATACAGTAGACGCCACCGAGTGCTGGCTGTCAAAGGACTCCACACACAGGAGACGTGACCGAGTGCCGGCTGTCAGAGGACTCCACACACAGGAGACGCCACCGAGTGCCGGCTGTCAGAGGACTCCACACACAGGAGACGCCACCGAGTGCCGGCTGTCAGAGGATTCCACACACAGGAGACGTGACCGAGTGTCGGCTGTCAGAGGAATCCACACACAGGAGACGCCACCGAGTGCCGGCTGTCAAAGGAATCCACACTGAGATTTACTACTGAGCAGTGGCTAAAAAGCAAGCGCCCACAGAGGACGTCTAAAATGTGTTCTGCACATGCTCAGTTATATCGGCCAAATAAGCTGCACGGGCGTCTAGTTTTTTACTGTGTTGATTTGTTTTTAAAAAACAATTTTTAACACATTCTTAATTTTTTTTAAAGATATTGTTTAATGTGAAGTCCTGATATTTGGCAAAGCAAATTTCAATGTGAACGTCTCTGCAGTGATTTTTCATGGTGTTAGACATGCCTCTTACCAAGTCTGCTTTGTGAGTCTGATTCCTGGCGTGTGTCTCGTTAGTAAATTCGATTGGGCATCTACTTATGGATGCTGCTCAATAGTTAATCTCGTTGCGGGGTAAAAGTAGACGGTCGCTTGTAAAAATTAGACGTTCGCCCACAGATATGCGCCCACGCCCAATAGTAAATCAGGGCCTCAACGTCTCCTATGATTGTTTGGGATGCTTTGAAAGCATATATTAGAGGCACGTGTATCAAAGACATTTCCAGAATGAAGACTAACTCCAGACAGTGGGACGTTGAGGCCGGCCAATCTGTAGCTAAGGCAGAACGAGCCTATCTTAGCAATACCAACCCTGATACAGAGAGGGGGTACTTGCGGCACAACAGGTTTTGCGCACTGTCCAACTTCAGCATGCTGAAAATAAACATTTTTTCTTCTCAAGCCTTGAGGAGGGGGAAAAGACGGGTCATATTCTCGCAATCATTGCAAAAGCTCAGTGACCATCTTCTCATATCTCTTCTTTAAAACTGCCCTCGACTCAATTGGTCACAGATACTCCCTCCATCTTACAAGGCTTTAGATCTTTTCATGAAACGCTCTACTCTACCAAAGTGTCTTCGGATGACTCTAGCATGTGGGAGTTTTTAACACTTCCTCAACTTACTATTCAACAAAGGCAAAAGCTTAATGCACCACTCACTCCTGAAGACTTGCAGATGGCTGGAGCTTCATACCCCAATTCCAAGGCTCCCGGCGGAGATGGGCTGCTGATGGAAATTTACAAATCTTTTGGGGGAATACTTCTACCTGAACTACTTAAAATACTCCAGGTGGCATTGGAACAGAACTCCCTCCCCATGTTTGAGGCAATAATAGTCGTACTTGAAGCCAGGGAGGAACCCAACCTTAGCAGAATCCTACCGGCCCATATCGCTATTGACCTCAGACCTCATAATTATTACTGAAGTACTGGTGACCAGACTGACTAGGGTTATCTCTACGCTTATTCACCCGGATCAGTCGGGTTTCATTCCTAACAGATCTACAGCAATCAATAGTCATAGGCTTTATCTTAACCTTCAAATCCCTTCTGATAATATGGGTGTAACGGAAGCGTAGGCAGGACAGAGCACACAGAAGATGGGGAACACAGAAAACTTTATTGAAGCAACAAATTGACAGACACTCAATGGGGAAATGGCAGGGAGGGTGATGTGTGCGCAAACCAGGGACGATTCCAGGCACGGGGGGTCTTCAGCGACAGGCAGGCAATCTCCCCCCTAGGCTTGGGGCCTCAGCCAAGCTCCCTCCATGACTGGACAGCGGATTGGAGACTCGGGGCAACAGGCGGCAACCTACCACTGGGCAGGGGCCTTGGGCAACAGGCGGCAACCTACCACTGGGCAGGGGCCTCGGGCAACAGGCGGCAACCTACCACTGGGCAGGGGCCTCAGGCAACAGGCGGAAACCTACCACTGGGCAGGGGCCTTGGGCAACAGGGGGCAATCTACCCCTGGGCAGGGGTCTCGAGCAACAGGCGGCAATCTACCCCTGGGCAGGGGCCTCGGGGACTCAACGGGACTCTAGCTGTGGAGACTGGCCACAGCACAGCTCCCACCCAGCTTTCTAGGGTCATTGGGTTCACGGGGACTCAACGGGTTGTGATGGCTCAAACACTCAGGGGCACCACAGGTAGCTATACTCCAGGCATGCCATCAGGACACGGGTGGTCAGTGCACACACAGCGGAGACAGTTCAGGACACGAGTGGTCGGTGCACACACCGGGAACAGTTCAGAACACGGGTGGTCGGTGCACACAGTAGGCACAGTTCAGGACACAGGTGGTCAGTGCGCACAACAGGGACGGTTCAGGACACGGGTGGTCGGTGCACACAGCGGAGACAGTTCAGAACACGGGTGGTCAGTGCGCACAACAGGGACAGTTCAGGACACGGGTGGTCGGTGCACACAGCGGGGACAGTTCAGAACATGGGTGGTCGGTGCGCACAGCCGACACAGTTCAGGACACAGGTGGTCAGTGCGCACAACAGGGACATTTCAGGACATGGTGGTCGGTGCACACAACAGGAACAGTTCAGGACACAGGTGGTCAGTGCACACAACAAGGACAGTTCAGGACACGGGTGGTCGGTGCACACAGCGGGGACAGTTCAGGACACGGGTGGTCGGTGCACACAGCGGGGACAGTTCAGGACACTCACGGTAAGCAGCTTGCAGACCCTCAGCGGCAGGCGGCTCCAGACAGGGATGACCAGCAGTCAGCATCCTAGGGACAACCAGTGATCAGCAGACAGCAGCAGCTCCCAGGGCACTCAGCAGCAGACAGCCTCCAGGGACACGCAGCCACGGACAGTGTGCAGGCTCCCTCAGCAGCAGCTCCCAGGGCACTCAGCAGCAGACAGGGTGCAAGGGTGCCCAGTAGACAGGCTTACAGACTGGCAGGGTCTCAGCTGTGGGGTCTGACCTTTGAGGAGAAGGCTCATGCAGAGCTGTGGAGACTCCCAACCCATGGGTATTGTAGAGGGCTACAGTCCTGACCTTTTGGGGTCTGCAGGGGGAATGGCTGGGGAGGCTCAGTCCCCCTCACCCGAGCCTCCCAGCATCTTTCTGGGAGCAAGATGGTTCCAGCCGCATGGACAGGAGCAGAGAGAGAAGGGCTACTTCCTGTGCGAGAGTTTTGAAAATCAAGTGGGACGCGGCTAGGTTGCCTCGGCAACGGCCGGCCCAGCATTGTCCATGGAAGCTCCCCAGACTTCAGAATGTGCAAGGGGGAAGGGAGGGGTGGAGGGATATGGCGGGGGATGGGAGAGGCACTGGCAGTCCGTGACAATGGGTGACGGTGATTTTGTCTCCTGATGCTGCTAAGGTGTTTGGCAGTGTAGAATGGCGATACCTTTGGCAAGTCTTTGTGAAATGTAATCCTGGGGAACACTTTCATTTTGTGGATTTAATTATTCTATTGTGCCCATTCGGGTTAACAATGCCCTGTCCATCTCATTCACACTAGGCAGAGGGACACGGCAGGGCTGTCCTCTCTCCCCGCTGTTATTCGCTATAGTGATAGAACCTCTGGTGGCTGCCATTGGAGAGGGTCCAGGTAAATGGTTTTTGTAGAGGAGAGCAGATGGAGAAAGTAGCGTTCTATGACGATGACACCCTTCTGTTTTTGGGTGATACATTTGCGTGTCATTGACACACCTAATGACATTAATCAGTGAATTTGGCTCCTTCTCCGGCTTCTCAATAAATTGGGATAAGTCCACCCTTCTCCCACTGGACACCCTTACACATCCCATACCACCTGAAGCTGCGCAGATTGAAATAGTGGCCTCCTTTATATATCTGGGTATTATCATTCACCCCACTCTATCGAATATACAGATCTAAACTGACATCCATTCATTAAAACATTTCAACAGAAAACAACTAGCTGGACTAAACTCCCTCGATCCGTGGTAGGGAGGTGTAACTTCATCAGAATGATCTGGGCCCCTCAATAACTTTATATTCTGCACAACATCCCTGTTTGGATTCCTATACGGATCTTTAGAAGATTTGATATGGTGTTTGGCTCCTTAATCTGGTGGATGCCACACCTCAGATTGAACTAGAAACTCTACAGGAGGCTACAGATATGGGAGGCCCTGAGGTTCCCAATCCTTCTCTTTATTATATTATGGCCCAGTTACAACACTTTCCAGCCTGGCAGGATAATCCACACCCAGACCCGGTCAGGTCACTTCTTCTAGGGATTGTGTCCACAGATCATTTAGTGGAATGCCTGGAAGCAGGTGAGTTCAAAGCCCTAGCACAGTTCCCCACTCTAGCACTGATTGACAGAATGTGGAGCAAGGCCAAATATTATTTCCAATCTCAAGGTTTTACCACATTCACACGTATCCTTAATAACCAGAACTACTCGGAGCTTCTTAAACTGGAGGGGGTGATCTCAGTGGAAAGAGTGTCTTGAGTGGGGGAGGGGTGACAACACTAAGGGAGAGAGTGTCCTCGGAAGGGGAAGGGTGTCCCCAGTGCAGGAAAGGAGGGGAAGGGGTGTCTTCAGTGGAGGAAAAGAGCGGAATGGAGTATCTTCAGTGGAGAGGGTGTCTTTAGTGGGGGAGGGGGTGTCCTCTATGGGGGAGAAAGGGGGTGTTCTTATTGGAGGAGGGGAAGGGTTTTTTGGGTAAATGACACCAGATCAAAGTCCTCCTGAGAAGTTCCTAAAAAGACAACTGTCTTGTCTATGTAAAAAGATAGCTTTGGCTGAATCTTAGAAAGCACAGCTTATTATGCGGGGGCTAGGAGGTAAACTGGCCCCAGCTTTGTTTGTGGACAGGGAGGAGTTCAATGGTCTGTTTACACAAGTCCTAAACAAAAGCTCCATTGTTCTCCAGGTTCATTTCTCCAGAAGGAAGAACCTGTTCTGGCTGTACAGATCACACAGGTGGAGTCTACACTGCAGTCTGCATTGTCAGCCGAGCAGCTGAAGGAGTCCAACATCTAAACGTCTACTAATCAGGCGTACTCTTGGAGCACCACCTACACAAGACTCACCTCGTCCATCTAGACTGCTCACTAGAGCTTCTTCTACAGCCTCTGACCCATCACTTCCCTCCTCTGCTGGAGGCACTTTATTAGGATCTATAGAGGGACAACACCGGCCTCGTATTGTACATCGGAATCAAGGAAACAGCAGAGATCCGGCCACAGGGGAGGTAGGAAACATCAACGCTGCAACAAGGGATCTCCCACTCATCCAACCATCCCAACAGATGATTCATCAACAGAAATAGACAGAATTCTCACCTTCTCCTCAGCTGGACTGACATCGGGGAAGATGGACTTTCTGGGGAAAGGTTTGGGCTTTAGCCCTAAAGGTATCATGAAGACGTTTTTGTTGGCAGAAGACTTGTAGAGATGTTTTAGGAATATTAGATTGAAGGGACATTATTCTTGGAGAGGCGATATTGAGGGATTATCTGTAGTCACACCACTGAGTAGGTCTGTCTGAAGTTTACAGACAAAATGGAAGTTTCCACCACCCACTACATATGCAGCAGCAGAAATGTTCCTTCATTTGGATGATAAAGATGGTGAAGTATGACAGTCTATAATCAGGAACTCTGGGGTCATATCCTAATAATGGGACCATTGAGGAGAAAGGTGCATTGCCATCATTAGCAGCAAAGTGAGATATAACATTGAAGCCAGCTGATATGGGGGATGGGTGGTCATTCTGGACACAGCCTATGATGACACTGGAGAGTGCAAAGTCTAGTGCAGCTCTGCATAGGAACCAATCAGCTATGTCAAAGCTTAATTGAACAAGCTGAAGTCAGAACCTGATTGGCTGCCATGCACAGCTGACCCAGATTTTGCACACTCCAGTTTTAGTAAATCAACCCCATTGAGTCCATCTGAGATAGTTTGTGCCAGATCCCGGGTTGTGAGTTCCATTCATTACAATATCTTTGAGTTGTCTTGCTAGTTGACTGCCCCCTTGTTAGTTGAGGTGTTTGTAGTCATAGAGGTGTTGGGTCATGATGGAATGATGTTGTGTCAGGTAAATGGTAAGCTCTGACCTGGTTTTATCTGTTTGTTATGTCCATCCTTGGAATTAGGGAGGACAGTATGATGTTGGAGTGAGGACATTTTTGTTGTGCAGTCTCTGTTGTAATAGTTTTTTTGCAGAGGTTTCCTTTTGTCCCTGGAGGATGTTTGGGTCTGTGTGTATGATGATATGTTTGGGTCGGTGTGTATGATGATATGTTTGGGTCGGTGTGTATGATGATATGTTTGGGTCGGTGTGTATGATGATACGTTTGGGTCTGTGTGTATGATGATACGTTTGGGTCGGTGTGTATGATGATATGTTTGGGTCGGTGTGTATGATGATATGTTTGGGTCGGTGTGTATGATGATATGTTTGGGTCGGTGTGTATGATGATATGTTTGGGTCGGTGTGTATGATGATATGTTTGGGTCGGTGTGTATGATGATACGTTTGGGTCGGTGTGTATGATGATACGTTTGGGTCGGTGTGTATGATGATATGTTTGGGTCGGTGTGTATGATGATATGTATGGGTCGGTGAGTATGATGATATGTTTGGGTCGGTGTGTATGATGATATGTTTGGGTCGGTGTGTATGATGATATGTTTGGGTCGGTGTGTATGATGATACGTTTGGGTCTGTGTGTATGATGATATGTTTGGGTCTGTGTGTATGATGATATGTTTGGGTCGGTGTGTATGATGATATGTTTGGGTCGGTGTGTATGATGATATGTTTGGGTCGGTGTGTATGATGATATGTTTGGGTCGGTGTGTATGATGATATGTTTGGGTCGGTGTGTATGATGGTACGTTTGGGTCGGTGTGTATGATGATACGTTTGGGTCGGTGTGTATGATGATACGTTTGGGTCGGTGTGTATGATGATACGTTTGGGTCGGTGTGTATGATGATACGTTTGGGTCGGTGTGTATGATGATACGTTTGGGTCGGTGTGTATGATGATATGTTTGGGTCGGTGTGTATGATGATATGTTTGGGTCGGTGTGTATGATGATATGTTTGGGTCTGTGTGTATGATGATACGTTGGGGTCGGTGTGTATGATGATATGTTTGGGTCGGTGTGTATGATGATATGTTTGGGTCGGTGTGTATGATGATACGTTTGGGTCGGTGTGTATGATGATATGTTTGGGTCGGTGTGTATGATGATATGTTTGGGTCGGTGTGTATGATGATATGTTTGGGTCGGTGTGTATGATGATATGTTTGGGTCGGTGTGTATGATGATATGTTTGGGTCGGTGTGTATGATGATATGTTTGGGTCGGTGTGTATGATGATACGTTTGGGTCGGTGTGTATGATGATACGTTTGGGTCGGTGTGTATGATGATATGTTTGGGTCGGTGTGTATGATGATATGTTGGGGTCGGTGTGTATGATGATATGTTTGGGTCGGTGTGTATGATGATATGTTTGGGTCGGTGTGTATGATGATATGTTTGGGGTTGGTGAAATACGGATCATTGATGACTCCTATCGCTTGTTCAGTTGTTGGACTTGAATTTTGTTGTCTCTTGTTCCTGGGAAGAGCCGTTTGGTGTTTAGATATTTCCCATTGGAGTCTATTAATAACAAAAAGAATCAGGAGTTTGTTGGCTGTTCTTGTGGTTTGATGACTGTTTGTTTGTAGGGATGGGCTTCATGTTCCAGTTGAACCTAAGTTTGATTTGAACATGGGCCGTTCGTGTGTTCAGCAAACACAAAAAGTATGGGTGTTCAGTGAGCTGTTTGCCCACCATGCCCCACAATGCAATGCGTCCTGACAGTGCATTGTGATTGGACAAAGCAATGCACCTAACCACAAGTCAGGTGCAATACTTTGACCAATCACAGTGTGTGGTGATGTCACATGGGGGCGGG